>NC_074667.1:1851213-1979453 GCF_029448725.1 Salvelinus fontinalis
ATAGCTGGACTACTATATCACTAAGGGATGGCTGCCTAAGCCGGCCAAAAGTCAGCTGGGCTGATATAATTAAGCTATGAACCAGTTAATTGTAATTAAGCCATGAAATGTTGTCGTTGCAGATGTGATTTCTGTGCATTGATAACTCCACATAGGTCTGCCTACTGACACTTAACCGTTCTTTCATGTAAATCAGCTTTCTTGCTATATTCAATACGATTTTTTTAAGGTAGAAAAAAATAATTTTGAGAAAATTAGGTTTCTCCTGACAGAAATGATAAATGAGACCATTTAAAAAAAAATAAAAAAATCCTATGCCTTCTTTCTGGCTTTACAATCTTGAAGAGATTCTATGAAGAGACAGGAAATTCAAAATCCGTTCTATTGAGACAAATCATCAAAGAATTATATGGAACAAAAATCCTAAAGGCTTTGAGCTCTTTTGCCTCTTCGTCATTAGTTATTCTGTCTGACACACCCACATATCAATCCGTTCCATCTCTGAGGTATGAAATCAGCCTCCACCGCAGTCGAGTCCCCCCGAAAGTGTCACTGCACTCCACAGAACACCTTGTCACTTTGGGTTATCGTCAACTACTGTGGCGTTTATTTCCAAAGCGTTATTTTCCCCTGACCGGTGCGGCTTGGTTAGGTCCGTTCATTTTGTAGCTTTTTCCGTCCCTTCTCTCAAAGTGCCAAGTCCCCCTAGGCGGTTGTAGGATTGTTGGAGTGCAACCTTGAGTCATTGTTGATTTAACCTGGCCAGTTGTCATTGATTTATAATAAATGCTGTACCCTGCTTGCAGTGAGATGAGTGAGATGTTATGGAATATTTAGCTGGGAGTATGAATGACTAGCTTGAGTGAAGTGGCGTAGTCACAACATCTATCTTTTCTAGAATAGGAGGCCATCCATATTACTTAGCACAGATATCAATATATTGTCAACCTTGAGTTATCAGTAATTGTCAGTCACCACCACCATTTTGCAATGTCATGCTGTCTCTCTCCTTCCTCTAATGCTGGGTTGCTCTGATATTGATTGTACTCTATATTATCAGCACTGCCATGTAACATAATCTATCTGATGTCGAGGACTATTTTATGCTCCATTTTGCAATGTCACCGGCGTCAGGATACGTCCCATTGGACGGGGTTGTTTTTCCTGTGATGTGCCCTAAAGAAATAACGAGTCCCATCTGAATAGAGATGAAACATCCCTCTGTTTCTCCTCCCAGTTTACACTGGAAATCCTGAGCAGTAATTACAACAAGAGTCAAAGAAATTTACTGAGACAAAGAGGCCTAAACGTTCTAGGAAAGCTTTCAAATGTAACTGTTTCATTTGTATGCAGCTCAAGGTGTCTTTGTTGTATTCTGAGAAGGTTCCTGGAGTTTTGTGGAAATACTCCGATGGTAGAATATAGCCAAACACTGGAGTGGAGGAGCGTTTGTATAGAGTTGTACATTCTAAGGGAGACAATGGATTGGTTTGCCTTGTGTATTCAGAATGCACCCACAGGGATAGTTAGTATCCAAAACGTATCCACATCCAAACTATAGACAGCAACCATATCAAGAGTCCTGCATCTCAAACTCATACTTTCATATGGGCAGAAAACAAACTAAAAAAAAAATTCTAACTATTCCGATTTCCTGGAAGGCAAACTGGCATTCGATCTGTTGAAAAACTAGTTTTCCATTTGAAGTGCATCTCAGGAGCATCGTAGAGGAACTAGAGGAACCCTGAAGTGCTCTATCTGCCTCCAGGACTCTGCTGCTGCAGATGGTTACGAAAGTTTCTTGGTGATTGAGGTTGGAGTCAGTCTTTTAAGAGTTAAGTCTAAAAGTATCTCTCTTTTAACATCTCTTGAAAACGATCTTCTGTTCTGTTGTGAGAGGCTGCTTGTGGTACAGTGTTGGGAAATTATTCAAGAACACGATTGTTCTCAATTCTCTCTCTCTCTCTGCCAGGCCTGAGGAGAGTTGGGTGAAATCTCATTCCTTCACTGTTTCTTTGATCAGCAGCCTTTGAGTGAAGTGGTAGGGATTCTGGTTAAAAGTATTTCCCTGAATATCATTTTGCCAGTCTCCCACATGAAAAAATACTTACTGTATTCACTGCAGTGTTTCTGCGGACTAAAGTCTAAAGTCTACAAAAACTATACAGTGAATACCATAGTATTTGCTGTAGTGTACTGTTATATTTACAGTTAACTATCGTATAAATACCGTTGTAAAAGAAAAATGTGGTATATACTCTGGTGTTTAATGTAGCGTTTTTGCGAATTGTAGCGGCGTAAAATCACTGAGGAAGCCAAGTCAGTAAAACATCCATATTACAACCAATGTTGTGATAATTGTGTTGTTTACGCTATAACTCATTTGTTCATAAGGTACTGTGATATAAAATGGCCGAGACAACAAAAAAGACAACAGTCACAAAGTGGCGGATTAGGTTCAACTACACATATGTTTGTTTCATCACAGAACCAGAGAGCAACGTCTGTCCGGTGAAGTCTACAAAGCAAATATTTCATGGAACAAACAGTTATATGACCGGCAACATGGTAAAGCAAGTTAATGTTTGACAGTTTACTAAACAACTACTAATTTAGAAGCACAGAGTTACCGCAAATCATCACAAAAACAACAGGAGCATTTTCTCTGCTATTTCAGCACCCTTTCAACTTAAACATTTAAACATCATCAAATCAACAAGGATATATATGCTTAGTTTAATACACTGAAAACAAAATTAAAGATACCAAAAACAACTTAGTTCGATCAATGTTGCTAAATATCATGTGGCTGTCTATGGTACTTATTTCTGTCTGTGTGCGTGTGTGTCTGTGTGTGTGTCTGTATGTGTGTCTGTGTGTGTGTGTCTGTGTGTGTGTGTCTGTATGTGTGTCTGTGTGTGTGTGTCTGTGTGTGTGTCTGTGTGCGTGTGTGTGTCTGTGTGTGCGCACGTGTACATGGGTGCGCAAGTAAAAACATGTTTTTGACTCTCCCTACTTACAAACTAGCTGAAAACCAATGCCATCCTCCTCTCTTTCATGTTGGCAAAATGGTCTGTGGCTCTGTCATGCAGTACGCTTTTAGTTTTTATTTTCAAAGGCTATCTAGCTAAAACGCTTGTTAGCCTAACTTCCTTGCATGGGCAACAATGAACCAGCTAAGTTAGCTAGCTAGTTAACGGCTACATATTGAATGTCAATTGTCTCAGGCCAGTGGCACAATATACAATGCATTCGGAAAGTATTCAGACCGCTTGAGTTTTTCCATATTTTGTTACGTTACAGCCTGATTCTAAAATTGATTAAATAGTTTTTCCCCCCTCATCAATCGACACACAATACCTCATAATGACAAAGCGAAAACAGGTTTTTAGATATTATTTCAAATGTATTTACATAAGTATTCAGACCGTTTGCTATGAGACTCGAAATTGAGCTCAGATGCATCCTGTTTCCATTGATCATCCGTGAGATGTTTCTTCAACTTGATTGGAGTCCACCTGTAGTAAATTCAAATGATTGGACATGATTTGGAAAGGCACACACCTGTCTATATAAGGTCCCACAGTTGACAGTGCATGTCAGAGCAAAAACCAAGCCAGGAGGTCGAAGGAATTGTCCGTAGAACTCTGAGATAGGATTGTGTCGAGGCACAGATCTGGGGAAGGGTACCAGAACATTTCTGCAGTATTGAAAGTCCCCAAGAACACAGTGGCCTCCATCATTCTTAAATGGAAGAAGTTTGGAACCACCAAGACTCTTCCTAGAGCTGGCCGCCCGGCCAAACTGAGCAATCGGGGAAGAAGGGCCTTGGTCAGGGCGGTGACCAAGAAACCTATGGTTACTCTGACAGAGCTCTAGAGTTCCTCTGTTGTGATGGGAGAACCTTCCAGAAGGACAACCATCTCTGCAGCACTCCACCAATCAGGCCTTTATGGTAGAGTAGCCAGACGGAAGCCACTCCTCAGTAAAAGGCACATGACGGCCCACTTGGAGTTGTCGTGTCTTTGACTATGCCAGATTAATTGCTATGACATGCTATTCTATAAAATAATTTCTCCGTAATTAATATTACCTGATTGAACTAATCATGTAAATGTTATAGAGCTGTTATCTTTCGAATAAACTCTTAAAGATTTAGTAATATTTTACATCCATAGCAGTCACATTAATCGTCATTTTATTCAGTCTCATCTGAAAGTGGTAAATCCTTGGTTATCTGCAAGAATCCTGGCTAACAAGTTCAATCAGCAATACAAAATTGGGTTTAATTATTTATTTACTAAATACCTAACTAATCACACAGAAACACACATACACAATTAAATCATAACTTGATCACAAAGTGCCATCATAACGGAAAACGTCCCTAGCGGGCAGAATAGATATGACAGCTTGTTACATAAAGAAAAGGGGCGGGATTTTAGTGAAAGAGCGGGAGACTGGAACATAGGTGAGCTGTGCTATCGTAAATACAGTATCTTATGCATTCTAAATTACCGCCCATTTGAAAAGGAAAATGCAATAACTATTTACTTGAGCTGCGCTTCAGTAGGTTGGTGGTAGATGGAAGGCCGTCTTGCCAAACCGAGTCCTCTGTCCTTTGAAGAATGTCTCTGGTGGTCACTGGATACGTTGGAGTAGCGTCGATGTGTAGTAGACGGGATACTCTGACTGTCCTTCCTAACCTGCGTTTGTAGCAGCTGTTGCTAACTCAACGGCTAGGAGGTATCACTTCTGTAGTGAATATGAGTTCAAAGTTCATACCATTTGCAACCAAAGTCCATGCTGATGTTGGCTTAGTTCTGTAGTTATTATCTGAACCATTCTGACATCGGATCGTCATCCTAAATGTACCCGGAACAGGAAGTTATATTTTTGTCAATGGCTTTTATAGTGGAGGGAGAGGGGTGTGTCTGAAAAGTTTGTAACCCATGTCTCTTCACAGGGGCCAGCATACCACCCTGCATACCACTATTGGCTTGCTTCTGAAGCTAAGGGGATTGGGGACACTGCCCTGTGTAGGGTGCCGTCTTTCGGATGGGACGTTAAACGGGTGTCCTGACTCTCTGAGGTCATTAAAGATCCCATGGCACTTATCGTAAGAGTAGGGGTGTTAACCCCGGTGTCCTGGCTAAATTCCCAATCTGGCCCTCAAACCATCATGGTCACCTAATAATCCCCAGTTTACAATTGGCTCATTCATCCCCCTCCTCTCCCCTGTAACTATTCCCCAGGTCGTTGCTGCAAATGAGAACGTGTTCTCAGTCAACTTACCTGGTAAAATAACGGTAAAATAAAAATACATAAATAAATAAAGGGGCGGGCCCCTGGTTGAGCAGAAGCCAAGCTTATGAAAACCCAAATCTCTCATTTGGAAGCTAAAATTACATTTAATCTCTTTCACAAATAATTTAATATTCAAACATTTGAATTAAACAACAATTCCATGTGAATCCGATACCTCTGACGTTTAGACTTTCCACAGTAGAGTTTATGTCATTCTATCATTGATGAGAATGTGTCGGAGGGCAACCGAACTGACATAATATACCTTAAGTACCACCGCATATGTTCAGTTGGTCGGATTACCAGAATATAGTTAATTTCCCCCCCAACTTCTGATGTTCTCAGAATCTCTATGTTAACCAATGGGTTTTCTTATGTCACATCAGTTATAGTAGGGAGAGAGAAAAAGGGGGAAAGAGGTATTTATGACTGTCATAAACCTACCTCCAACCCAACGTCATGACAGAGTATGCCAAAAGGCACCTAAAGGACTCTCAGACCATGAGAAGCAAGATTCTCTTTGGCCTGAATGCTAAGCGTCACATCTGGAGGAAACCTGGCACCATCCCTACGGTGAAGCATGGTGTTGGCAGCATCATGCTGTGGGGATGTTTTTCAGCGGCAGGAACTGGGAGACTAGTCAGGATCGAGGGAAAGATGAACGGAGCAAGGTACAGAAATATCCTTGATGAAAACCTGCTCCAGAGCACTCAGGATCTCAGACTGGGGCGAAGGTTCACCTTCCAACAGGAAGTGGCTTCGGGACAAGTCTCTAAATGTCCTTGAGTGGCCCAGCCAGAGCCCGGATTCAAACCCGATCTAACATCTCTGGAGAGACCTGAAAATAGCTGTGCAGCGACGCTCCCCATCCAGCCTGACAGAGCTTGTGAGGATCTGCAGAGAAGAATGGGGAGAAACTCCCCAAATACAGATGTGCCAAGCTTGTAGCGTCATACCCAAGAACACTCAAGGCTGTAATTGCTGCCAAATGTGCTTTAACTGTAGTGACCTGGGTGTCGGGGGGGTGCGAAGTCAAACGCAGGAGACAGCAGAGCTTCAATAAGTTGAGTCTTTTAATCCCCAACAGTCCAACACAAATGTCCAACACGGACGAACTGGGTGAACATACACTACGGTCCAACGACACGAGCAACAATCCCAGTCCACAAATATAATCTCCACTCCCGAAATCCAAAAGGTATACAAAGTAACAATCCCGCACAAAGACGCCTACGGGCTGGCTGACAAATAAAGCCATACTAATTACCCACTTAACTGAACACAGGTGTAACAAATAAACACATAAGGAGGGGGGAGGAAAAAGAGTCAGTGGCAGCTAGTAGGCTGGTGACGACGACCACCGAACGCCACCCGAACGGGAAGGAGAGCCTGCCTCGGTTGAAGTCGTGACAGTACCCCCCCTCTGACGCGCGGCTCCCGCAGCGCGCCGACACCAGCCTCGAGGTCGACCCGGAGGACGAGGCGCGGGGCGATCCGGATGGAGGCGATGGAAATCCCTTAACATAGATGGATCCAAAATGTCCTCCACCGGTACCCAGCACCTCTCCTCCGGACCGTACCCCTCCCAGTCCACGAGGTACTGCAGGCCCCTCACCCGGCGTCTCGAGTCCAGAATGGCCCGTATCGTGTACGCCGGGGACCCCTCGATGTCCAGAGGGGGAGGAGGGACCTCCGGCACCTCACCGTCCTGCAGGGGACCAGCTACCACCGGCCTGAGGAGAGACACATGAAACGAGGGGTTAATACGATAATAGGAAGGGAGTTTTAATCGATAACACACCTCGTTTATTCTCCTCAGGACTTTGAAGGGCCCTACACACTGCGGCCTCAGCTTCCGGCAGGGCAAGCGGAGGGGTAGGTTTCGGGTCGAGAGCCAGACCCTCTCCCCCGGTACAAACACGGGAGCCTCACTGCGGTGGCGGTCAGCGCTCCTCTTCTGCCTCCTAGTAGCTTGTTGAAGGGACTCCTGGACGGACCTCCAGGTCTCTTTGGAGCGCTGCACCCACTCCTCCACCGCAGGAGCCTCGGTCTGGCTCGGATGCCATGGTGCCAGGACCGGCTGGTACCCCAACACACACTGAAAGGGGGACACATTAGTAGAGGAGTGGCGTAGTGAGTTCTGGGCCATCTCGGCCCAGGGAATGTATCTCGCCCACTCCCCTGGCCGGTCCTGGCAATAGGACCGCAGAAACCTACCCACCTCCTGGTTCACTCTCTCCACCTGCCCATTACTCTCGGGGTGAAAACCGGAAGTCAAGCTGACCGTGACCCCCAGACGCTCCATGAACGCCCTCCATACTCGGGACGTGAACTGGGGGCCCCGATCAGAAACGATGTCCTCCGGCACCCCGTAGTGCCGGAAGACGTGAGTGAATAAGGCCTCCGCAGTCTGTAGGGCAGTAGGGATACCGGGCAACGGGAGGAGACGACAGGACTTAGAAAACCGATCCACAATTACCAGAACCGTAGTGTTTCCCTGAGAAGGGGGGAGATCGGTCAGGAAGTCCACGGACAGATGAGACCATGGCCGTTGTGGAACGGGGAGGGGTTGCAACTTCCCTCTAGGAAGGTGCCTAGGAGCCTTACTCTGAGCGCATACCGAACAGGAGGAGACATAAACCCTAACGTCCCGAGCTAAGGTAGGCCACCAATACCTTCCCCGAAGGCTCCCCACTGTCCTCGTCACCCCAGGGTGACCCGAGGAGGGTAGGACATGAGCCCACCGAATCAGTCGGTCCCGAACACCAAGCGGTACGTACTTACGGCCCGCCGGGCACTGAGGAGGCGCGGGTTCCGCCCGTAACGCCCGCTCGATGTCCGAGTCCACCTCCCATACCACTGGCGCTATCAGCCTCGAGGCGGGGATGATGGGAGTGGGCTCGGTGGTCCTATCCTCCGTGTCGTAAAGGCGAGACAGTGCGTCAGCCTTTACGTTTTGGGAGCCGGGTCTGTAGGACAACGTGAACCTAAACCGGGTGAAAAACATGGCCCACCTTGCCTGACGCGGGTTCAGTCTCCGAGCTGCCCGAATATACTCCAGATTCTGGTGGTCGGTCCAGATGAGAAAGGGGTGTTTAGCCCCCTCAAGCCAGTGTCTCCACACCTTCAGAGCCCTGACCACCGCTAACAACTCCCGATCCCCCACATCATAGTTACGCTCCGCTGCACTGAGCTTACTAGAGAAGAAAGCGCAGGGGCGGAGTTTTGGTGGCGTACCCGAGCGCTGTGATAGCACGGCACCCACCCCAGCCTCGGACGCGTCCACCTCCACTATGAATGCCAAAAAGGGATCCGGATGCGCCAACACGGGAGCATCCGTGAACAGAGCCTTCAACCTGTTGAAAGCTCCGTCCGCCGCCGCTGACCACCGCAACCGCACCGGGCCCCCCTTTAGCAGTGAGGTAATGGGAGCCGCTACCTGACCAAAACCCCGGATAAATCTCCGGTAGTAGTTGGCAAAACCCAAAAACCGCTGCACCTCTTTCACCGTGGTTGGAGTCGGCCAATTACGCACGGCCTTTATGCGGTCACTCTCCACCACCACCCCCGAGGTGGAAATGCGATAACCCAGGAAGGAGACGGCTTGTTTGGAGAACACACACTTCTCAGCCTTGACGTATAGGTCATGCTCCAGCAGTCTGCCAAGCACTTTGCGCACCAGAGATACATGCGCGGCTTGAGTAGTTGAGTAGATCAGAATGTCATCGATATACACAACTACCCCCTGCACGTGCAGGTCCCTGAGAATGTCGTCTACAAAGGATTGGAAAACAGCTGGAGCATTCTTTAACCCATACGGCATGACGCAGTACTCATAATGGCCCGATGTGGTACTAAATGCGGTTTTCCACTCGTCCCCCTCCCGAATACGCACCAGACTGTACGCGCTCCTGAGGTCCAGTTTTGTAAAGAACTGCGCTCCGTGAAATGACTCCACCGCCGAAGCGATGAGAGGTAGTGGGTAACTAAACCCCACTGTGATGGCATTTAGACCTCTATAATCAATACACGGACGCAAACCTCCCTCCTTCTTCTTCACAAAAAAAAAACTCGAGGAGACGGGTGAGATGGAGGGCCGAATGTACCCCTGTCCCAGAGACTCCGCGACATATGTCTCCATAGCCAACGTCTCCTCTTGGGACAAAGGGTACACGTGACTCTTGGGAAGCGCAGCGTTAACCTGAGATCTATCGCACAATCCCTACCCGGTCGATGTGGTGGTAATTTCTTCGCTTTCTTTTTACAGAAAGCGATTGCCAAATCGGCATACTCGGGGGGAATGCGCACCGTGGAACCCTGGTCTGGACTCTCCACCGACGTGGCACCAATGGAAACTCCCAGACACCTTCCAGAACACTCCTCTGACCACCCCTGGAGAACCCCCTGTCTCCACGAAATATTGGGATTGTGCCGGGCCAACCAGGGAATACCCAGCACCACTGGAAACGCAGGCGAATCAATAATAAAGAGACTGATACGTTCCCTATGATTCCCCTGCGTCACCATGTCCAGGGGAACTGTGGCCTCCCTGACCACCCCTGACCCTAATGGCCGGCTATCTAGGGAGTGCACGGGAAAGGGAGAATCTATCGGCACAAGTGGAATGCCCAACTCTCGGGCGAGTCCGCGATCCATAAAGTTCCCAGCTGCACCTGAATCTACTAGTACCCTATGCTGGGAAGAGGGGAAAAATAAAGGGAAAAAAATTGAGACAAACATGTGACCAACAGGGGGTTCTGAGTGAGTTTGGTGCTGACTCACCTGGGGTGATCGAGAAGCATTCCGCCTGACATCTCGACTCCCAGACAGACCCCCCCAGCACCGATCGGCCGTGTGTCCTCTCCGACCACAGCTGGTGCAGGGGAGGCCTCCTCCTCCGGTACCCCTAGGCGCGGCCCCTCCCAACTCCATTGGGATGGGAGCCGGGGCGCTGGGTGGTGGAACGCACAGGACCCTCTCCGAACGCCGCGGGCAGCCAGCAGATTGTCCAGTCGGATGGACATGTCGATAAGCTTATCCAAAGAAAGAGCGATGTCCCGACACGCTAGCTCCCTGCGGACGTCTTCCCGGAGACTAATCCGGTAGTGGTCAATAAGGGCCCTGTCGTTCCACCCTGATCCCGCGGCCAAGGTCCGGAACTCCAGCGCGAAATCCTGTGCGCTCCTCTTCTCCTGCCTAAGATGAAACAGTCTCTCACCCGCCGCTCGGCCCTCTGGGGGGTGGTCGAACACGGCACGAAAGCGACGGGTAAACTCTGGGTAGTGCTCCTTCGCTGAGTCCGGGCCATTCCAGACTGCGTTGGCCCACTCCAGAGCACGACCCGTTAGGCAGGAGACGAGGACACTCACCCTCTCCGCTCCCGAGGGAGTAGGGCGAACAGTGGCCAGGTATAGCTCCAGCTGGAGTAAAAACCCCTGGCACCCTGCCGCCGCTCCATCATAATCCCTCGGGAGCGTAAGACGGAGCGCGCTGGAGCCGGGGGATGAAGAGTCCTGAGGAAGGGGAGCTGAAGGTGGAGAGAGGAGCCCACTCCTCTCCCATCGCTCCATTCTCTCCATCATCTGGTCCATGGCGGATCCGATTCGATGGAGGACGGTGGTGTGGTGGAGAACCCGTTCCTCCATCGATGGGAGAGGGTTGGCTGCTGCTCCTGCTGACTCCATTCGTGGTGCGGGATTCTGTAGTGACCTGGGTGTCGGGGGGGTGCGAAGTCAAACGCAGGAGACAGCAGAGCTTCAATAAGTTGAGTCTTTAATCCCCAACTGTCCAACACAAATGTCCAACACGGACGAACTGGGTGAACATACACTACGGTCCAACGACACGAGCAACAATCCCAGTCCACAAATATAATCTCCACTCCCGAAATCCAAAAGGTATACAAAGTACCAATCCCGCACAAAGACGCCTACGGGCTGGCTGACAAATAAAGCCATACTAATTACCCACTTAACTGAACACAGGTGTAACAAATAAACACATAAGGAGGGGGGAGGAAAAAGAGTCAGTGGCAGCTAGTAGGCTGGTGACGACGACCACCGAACGCCACCCGAACGGGAAGGAGAGCCTGCCTCGGTTGAAGTCGTGACATTAACAAAGTAATGAGTTAAGTGTCTGAATACTTATGTAAATGTTATTTTTCAGTGATTCTTTTTAATAAATTAGCAAAAATGTCAATATCTGTTTTTGTTTTGTCATTCTGGGGTATTGTGTGTAGATTGATGAGGGGAAAAAACTATTTAATCTATTTTAGAATAAGGCTGTAACGTAACAAAATTTGGATAAAGGGTCTGAATACTTTCTGAATGCACTGTAATTCCATAGTAAGTAGTATTCTATAGTACACTGTAGTATTTATTTTATGTGGGCTGACTGCTTTTCTCTGCCATGTGATGTACAACAAGGAACATGTTGCTATGCAATTCTAAGATGGATGTGTTATACTGTAAGTCTGCAAAAACAATCACTTGTAATGTAAACTAATGCAATCCTGTGTTTATGCTGTGATCTACCCACACTGTCTCTTTCTCTCTCTGTGTGTGCCATCCTCTGCCGCAGTCACAACGGCAGTGGCGTGACGTGGCGTTGGGCTCCCCAGGGACAGGAGGAGAAAAGGCTTGGCTTTAAGAGGAGTTTTGCAGAGACACACTCCACATCAACACACTGACTCACTAACTATAACATCCATCAATATATGTATGGCGGTTATATATCTAAGGGCTATATTCCAGAATGTTGAATGTAAAGACAGGAGACAGGAGGCTTTTATCCTCAATGGATACAGATGTAGGATCTTAATTTGATCACCCCATTGCAGGAGAACTTTCCTGCAATGCTGAAATGTAAAACGTGTGTATTTTTACAAAGGCTTCTGGGCTTCTGGGCCTCCCAAGTGGCGCAGCGGTCGAAGGCACTGCATCACTACAGATCCTGGTTCGATCCCAGGCTGTGTCACAGCCGGGCCGCAACCGTGAGACCCATGAGGCGACGGACAATTGGCCCAGCGTCGTCCGGGTTAGGGGCGGGTTTAGCGGCCGGATTGTCCTTGTTCCATCGCGCTCTAGCAACTCCTGTGGCGGGGTGGGCGCAATGCACGTTGACACAATCGACTAGGTGTACGGTGTTTCCTCCGACACATTGGTGCAGCTGGCTTCCGAGTTAAGCGCGCATTATGTCAAGAAGCAGTGCGGCTTGGCGGGGTCGTGTTTTGGAGGACGCACGGCTCTCTACCAAGTCCGTACGGGAATTGCAGCGATGGGACAAGACTGTAACTACCAATTGGATATCACGAAATTGAGAAGAAAAAGGGGTGGGATAAAAAAGGCTTCCGAAGTTTGTAATTTCCACTTAGAAATGTCAGTCTTGATTTTCCCTTACGAAAAATGTATCAACCCCTACAAAAATGTCCAGAAATTACAATCCACATAATAATTCACATTTCCTGTTGCTGCAGGATTATTTTCCTCCTGTAGAAAACTGCCTTAAATTAAGATCCTACATCTGTATGATTATTACTCTATACTGTATTACAGCAGAGTAATTTAAATGCCTTATGCAGTATCACTATCATAAAGACCATGCAGCAGAACCTTCAACGTACACAAAGGGGAGCTGACTGAATATTCCCATTCTAGCTTGTTGTATGACAGACAGGGGAGAGCTGACTGTATATTCCCATTCTAGCTTGTTGTATGACAGACAGGGGAGAGCTGACTGTATATTCCCATTCTAGCTTGTTGTATGATAGACAGGGGAGAGCTGACTGTGTATTCCCATTCTAGCTTGCTATATGACAGACAGGGGAGAGCTGACTGTGTATTCCCATTCTAGCTTGGTATATGACAGACAGGGGAGAGCTGACTGTATATTCCCATTCTAGCTTGCTATATGACAGACAGGGGAGAGCTGACTGTGTATTCCCATTCTAGCTTGCTTTATGACAGACGGGGGAGAGCTGACTGTGTATTCCCATTCTAGCTTGCTTTATGACAGACAGGGGAGAGCTGACTGTGTATTCCCATTCTAGCTTGCTTTATGACAGACGGGGGAGAGCTGACTGTGTATTCCCATTCTAGCTTGCTGTATGACAGACAGGGGAGAGCTGACTGTGTATTCCCATTCTAGCTTGCTGTATGACAGACAGGGGAGAGCTGACTGTGTATTCCCATTCTAGCTTGCTGTATGACAGACAGGGGAGAGCTCAGCTGGATTCTCATATTGCACACCAACCCAGGCAGCTGTATAAAGAGACAGAGAATAACACTGTCTTCCTCCCTAGGCTGGTCTGTCTACCCATCTGAACGGTTAGGCTGATGGGGTGGGATGTGTGTGTGTGTGTGTGTGTGTGTGTGGGTGTGTGTGTATCTTGTTGAACTGTTACTGAGTCTCTAATGGGGTTAGATACTGTAGATCTGTTCTGTTTCTTCTGCCTCTGCTGCTGGACCCCTCATGGTTCGGGGTTCAGGGTTCAGGGCTCAGGGTTTGGGGGCTCGGGGCTCTGGGCTCAGTACAGATAATACCAGGGAATAGACTGTTCCATCTCCTTCAGGGGAGATTATATAAGACGAGTGCACGGTGTCCATGGTGACAGCAGCAGCACAGCCGATCCCTTTGTTCAGGGTTTAACTGCGTCTGTCTGTCTCGCTCTGTTGAGTCAGTCTGATCTATAATTAGCACCAGCTGGGGGGAAAACACGCTGTTTTCATAGCAGGGAGAGTCCTGAGTCACTTATCCTTTTGGGTCATGTGACACAGTTTTTTTCTCATTCATGGGGAAGCACTGGTTGTAGTAATTGGAGATTTGGTTTGGTATAGCTGCCAGCTGTATTATATTTTGCTTGGACATACTCTTGGTTTCTGGATTATCCCACTGGGCACAGATGTCAATTCAACGTCTATTCCATGTTGTTTCAATGTAATTTCATTCAAATGATGTGGAAACATCGTTGATTCAACCAGTGTGTGCTTAGTGGTATTTTCTTCATCAATACGATATTTTTAGTCCATGCAGTGCTTTTGTTATAGTTTTGATGGTCACATGTTCTTTTGGTTTTATTACCTTACCAATATTCTATTTTTAGGCCTTTACCATGTCAATATCCTGTATTATTCTTAGCCCCTGCAGCTCTTCTGTTGAAGACACCTTTTGTTTTTGACGTTCACTGCAGGCACCTGATACAACCTTTTAATCTGCAGTAATAGTGATTGTTGGACTCTGGGCTCCCACATCATTTTACTTATGCTGTTTCTCTGATTTCCCAGAGGGGCAACACAGCAGGTTACTATGCGCCTGTGTAATGGGCCGGGACATTGGAGACTGTCAGAGTACTGAGATAAAGCTACTGCTGGCAGTAGGCTACTAAAACAACACCAGACTATTATGTGCTGGATGTGGGACACTTTCCAATCACAGTAAACTGCCACGACAGCACACAACACACCTCTATGAGAATTCACCATGATAAAAAACATACTGTCCTGTTTGTAATAGTCCCTGTACTATGACCAGCTGGGGCTCTGGGTGCAGCCGCTGAATGATACAATGACTGGTCCCTGACTATTGAGCCTGTAGACTTGGGATCCTATCGACTGAGAGCTTACTTGTCCGTGAGTTTAAACTGTGATGTCTGATCTTCTTCGTCTTTTGGATGCAACACCAGGCACTGGCAGGACTGTGTGTGTGTGTGTGTGTGTGTGTGTGTGTGTGTGTGTGTGTGTGTGTGTGTGTGTGTGTGTGTGTGTGTGTGTGTGTGTGTGTGTGTGTGTGTGTGTGTGTGTGAGTGTGAGTGTGAGTGTGAGTGTGAGTGTGAGTGTGAGTGTGAGTGTGTGTGTGTGTGTGTGTGTGTGTGTGTGTGTGTGTGTGTGTGTCTGTCTGTCTGTCTGTCTGTCTGTCTGTCTGTCTGTGTGTCTGTCTATCTTCCTGACTGCCCAGTTTGTCTGAGAGGTCGCTCTCAAGGCCGCTAGAGCACAGCGGGACGTTAGCAACAGTATCCAAGGCAACAGCAGCCGCTAGCGACCCCGAATTAACACTTTATTTACAGGTAACGAGACCAAGCTATGAAGTGTTTTCCTAATAGTTCTTGTTTTTACGTGTTGATTGTCTATGTCTGCCTAGAAAAAAAGGATTTTGAAACATTACAAAGATTGGATAAATAGATCATAGGTCCTGCACAGCATCTGCATATTCCATCTGCATATTCCAGTGTGTTTAATACAACATGCCTATTTACATATTCACGTTCTGGTCAGTTAAGGCTGGTGGGAGGAGCTATTGGAGGATGGGCTCGTTGTAATGGCTGGAATGGAATTATTTGGAACAATATCAAACACATCAAACCACATGTTTGACTCCTATCCATTCATTCTATTCCAGCCATTACAATGAGCCCGTCCTCCTATAGCTCCTCCCACCAGCCTCCACTGGTAAAAGATTGAAGGCCATACTATTCTCTCACATTCATCAGGCACAGAGTTCAAGCTTAACGATAACCCTCAGGCCGCCTACTGATGACATGAACAGCCCTGGACGGTGACCTCTCAAGATGATAAATCGCTTTCTAACGAGACCTTGAGATGGGAGACTGCAGCACGTCCACCATTTCACAACCAATAATTCCTCCCTCCTCCTGTCTGCCATCAGGTGATACATAACACGTGGGATAAAGCTACAACTTCAGGAATTTTTCAGTAACAGTCGTATTCCTTGCCTTGATTCCGGAATGTGTTTTTTTACGGCCCCTTGAAGTAGTGGTGGGCAGGAGAGACTGTGTGTGTCTGCGCATTTATGTGTGTGTGTGTGTGTGCCCGTGTGTGCATCCCTTCCATGCGCACATGTGTGTGTGTGTGTGTGCTGCGTTTATCAAATCAAATCAAGTTTATTTTATATAGCCCTTCGCACATCAGCTAATATCTCGAAGTGCTGTACAGAAACCCAGCCTAAAACCCCAAACAGCAAGCAATGCAGGTGTAGAAGCACAGTGGCTAGGAAAAACTCCCTAGAAAGGCCAAAACCTAGGAAGAAACCTAGAGAGGAACCAGGCTATGAGGGGTGGCCAGTCCTCTTCTGGCTGTGCCGGGTGGAGATTATAACAGAACATGGCCAAGATGTTCAAAATGTTCATAAGTGACAAGCATGGTCAAATAATAATCAGGAATAAATGTCAGTTGGCTTTTCATAGCCGATCATTAAAAGTTGAAAACAGCAGGTCTGGGACAGGTAGGGGTTCCATAACCGCAGGCAGAACAGTTGAAACTGGAATAGCAGCAAGGCCAGGTGGACTGGGGACAGCAAGGAGTCATCATGCCCGGTGTCCTGACGTATGGTCCTAGGGCTCAGGTCCTCCGAGAGAGAGAAAGAAAGTGAGAAGGAGAGAATAAGAGAGCCAAGATTTTCAAAATGTTCATAAATGACAAGCATGGTCAAATAATAATCAGGAATAAATGTCAGTTGGCTTTTCATAGCCGATCATTAAGAGTTGATAGCAGCAGGTCTGGGACAGGTAGGGGTTCCATAACCGCAGGCAGAACAGTGCAACTGGAACAGCAGCAAGGCCAGGTGGACTGGGGACAGCAAGGAGTCATCATGCCCGGTAGTCCTGACGTATGGTCCTAGGGCTCAGGTTCTCCGAGAGAGAGAAAGAAAGAAAGAGAGAAGGAGAGAATTAGAGAGAGCATACTTAAATTCACACAGGACACTGGATAAGACAGGAGAAGTACTCCAGATATAACCAACTGACCCTAGCCCCCCGACACATAAACTACTGCAGCATAAATACTGGAGGCTGAGACAGAAGGGGTCAGGAGACACTGTGGCCCCATCCGATGATACCCCAGGACAGGGCCAAACAGGAAGGATATAACCCCACCCACTTTGCCAAAGTACAGCCCCCGCACCACTAGAGGGATATCTTCAACCACCAACTTACAATCGTGAGACAAGGCCGAGTATAGCCCACAAAGATCTCCACCACAGCACAAACCAAGGGGGGGCGCCAACCCAGACAGGAAGATCTCGTCAGTAACTCAACCCACTCAAGTGACGCACCCTTCCTAGGGACGGCATGAAAGAGCACCAGTAAGCCAGTGACTCAGCCCCTGTAATAGGGTTAGAGGCAGAGAATCCCAGTGGAGAGAGGGGAACCGGCCAGGCAGAGACAGCAAGGGTGGTTCGTTGCTCCAGAGCCTTTCCGTTCACCTTCACACTCCTGGGCCAGACTACACTCAATCATATGACCTACTGAAGAGATAAGTCTTCAGTAAAGACTTAAAGGTTGAGACCGAGTCTGCGTCTCTTACATGGGTAGGCAGACCGTTCCATAAAAATGGAGATCTATAGGAAAAAGCCCTGCCTCCAGCTGTTTGCTTAGAAATTCTAGGGACAATTAGGAGGCCTGCGTCTTGTGACCGTAGCGTACGTGTAGGTATGTACGGCAGGACCAACTCGGAAAGATAGGTAGGAGCAAGCCCATGTAACGCTTTATAGGTTAACAGTAAAACCTTGAAATCAGCCCTTGCCTTAACAGGAAGCCAGTGTAGGGAAGCTAGCACTGGAGTAATATGGTCAAATTTCTTGGTTCTAGTCAGGATTCTAGCAGACGTATTTAGCACTAACTGAAGTTTATTTAGTGCTTTATCCGGGTAGCCGGAAAGTAGAGCATTGCAGTAGTCTAACCTAGAAGTAACAAATGCATGGATTAATTTTTCAGCATTATTTTTGGACCGAAAATTTCTAATTTTTGCAATGTTACGTAGATGGAAAAAAGCTGTCCTTGAAACAGTATGTATGATATGTTCGTCAAAAGAGAGATCAGGGTCAAGAGTAACGCCGAGGTCCTTCACAGTTTTATTTGACACGACTTTACAACCATCAAGATTAATTGTGAGATTTAACAGAAGATCTCTTTGTTTCTTGGGACCTAGAACAAGCATCTCTGTTTTGTCCGAGTTTAAAAGTAGAACGTTTTCAGCCATCCACTTCCTCATGTCTGAAACACAGGCTTCTAGCGAGGGCAATTTTAGGGTTTCACCATGTTTCATTGAAATGTACAGCTGTGTGTCATCCGCATAGCAGTGAAAGTTAACATTATGTTTTCGAATAACATCCCCAAGAGGTAAAATATATAGTGAAAACAATAGTGGTCCTAAAACGGAACCTTGAGGAACACCGAAATGTACAGTTGATTTGTCAGAGGACAAACCATTCACAGAGACAAACTGATATCTTTCCGACAGATAAGATCTAAACCAGGCCAGAACTTGTCCGTGTAGACCAATTTGGGTTTCCAGTCTCTCCAACAGAATGTGGTGATCGATGGTGTCAAAGGCAGCACTAAGGTCGAGTAGAACGAGGACAGATGCAGAGCCTCGGTCTGACGCCATTAAAAGGTCATTTACCACCTTCACAAGTGCATTCTCAGTGCTATGATGGGGTCTAAAACCAGACTGAAGCATTTCGTATACATTGTTTGTCTTCAGGAAGGCAATGAGTTGCTGCGCAACAGCTTTTTCTAAAATGTTTGAGAGGAATGGAAGATTCGATATAGGCCGATAGTTTTTTATATTTTCCGGGTCAAGGTTTGGCTTTTTCAAGAGAGGCTTTATTACTGCCATTTTTAGTGAGTTTGGTACACATCCGGTGGATAGAGAGCCGTTTATTATGTTCAACATAGGAGGGCCAAGCACATGAAGCAGCTCTTTCAGTAGTTTAGTTGTAATAGGATCCAGTATGCAGCTTGAAGGTTTAGAGGCCATGATTATTTTCATCATTGTGTCAAGAGATATAGTACTAAAACACTTAAGTGTCTCTCCCGATCACAGGCCCTGGCAGAGCTGTGCAGATCCAGGACAGCTAAGCCCTGGAGGAATACGCAGATTTAAAGAGGAGTCCGTAATTTGCTTTCTAATGATCATGATATTTTCCTCATAGAAGTTCATGAATTTATTACTGCTGAAGTGAAATCCATCCTCTCTTGGGGAATGCTGCTTTTTAGTTAGCTTTGCAACAGTATCAAAAATAAATATTGGATTGTTCTTATTTTCCTCAATTAAGTTGGAAAAGTAGGATGATCGAGCAGCAGTGAGGGCTCTTCGATACTGCACGGTACTGTCTTTCCAAGCTAGTCGGAAGATTCCAGTTTGGTGTGGCGCCATTTCCGTTCTAATTTTCTGGAAGCTTGCTTCAGAGCTCGGGTATTTTCTGTATACCAGGGAGCTAGTTTCTTATGACAAATGTTTTCGTTTTTAGGGGTGCAACTGCATCTAGGGTATTTGCGCAAGGTTAAATTGAGTTCATCAATTAGGTGGTTAACTGATTTTTGTCCTCTGACGTCCTTGGGTAGGCAGAAGGAGTCTGGAAGGGCATCAAGGAAATTTTGTGTTGTCTGAGAATTTATAGCACGACTTTTGATGCTCCTTGTCACGTTCCTGACCTGTTTTCTGTTGTTTTGTATGTGTGTGATGGTCAGGGCGTGAGTTTTGGGTGGGCAGTCTATGTTTTCTGTTTCTATGTTGGTTTTGGGTTGCCTGGTATGGCTCTTAATTAGAGGCAGGTGTTTTGCGTTTTCCTCTAATTGAGAGTCATATTAAGGTAGGGTGTTCTCACTGTTTGTTTGTGGGTGATTGTCTTCCGTGTCAGTGTATGTGCGCACCATACGGGACTGTTTCATTGTCGTTAGGTATTTGTAGTCTGTTCCTGTTCGTGCGTTCTTCACGTTGTATGTAAGTTCGTGTCCAGGTCTGTTTACTTCGTTTTGTTGTTTTGTAAAGTATCAAGTGTTCTTCGTGTGTTTAGTTTCGTCTTGTTTATTAAAATTCATTATGTATTCACAACCCGCTGCATTTTGGTCTTTCGATCCTTCTCTCCTCTCCTCGTTTGAGGAGAAGGATTACGACACCCGTTACACTCCTTGGTTGGGGTCTGAGCAGAACGTAATAAAATGGTGGTCCGATAGTCCAGGATTATGAGGAAAAACATTAAGATCTACAACATTTATTCCATGGGACAAAACTAGGTCCAGAGTATGACTGTGGCAGTGAGTAGGTCCAGAGACATGTTGGACAAAACCCACTGAGTCGATGATGGCTCCGAAAGCCTTTTGGAGTGGGTCTGTGGACTTCTCCATATGAATATTAAAATCACCAAAAATTAGAATATGATCTGCTATGACTATAAGGTCCGATAGGAATTCAGGGAACTCAGAGAGGAACGCTGTATATGGCCCCGGAGGCCTGTAAACAGTAGCTATAAAAAGTGATTGAGTAGGCTGCATAGATTTCATGACTAGAAGCTCAAAAGACGAAAACTTATTTTATTTTTTTTGTAAATTGAAATTTGCTATCGTAAATGTTAGCAACACCTCCGCCTTTGCGGGATGCACGGGGGATATGGTCACTTTATGGGTCTGTGGGTGGACTATGGGTCTGTTTATGGGTCTGTGGGTGGACTAAGTGACGGGTAAGCCTTTGAGAGAGTGTGATGAATGGGTCTACTCCCACCGGGGTAAGGAGCAGCAGAGGTCAGAGCTGTGGGAGATTTCATTTCATTAGAATAGGCTGCAGGCTGATATCATACTGTTGCTATAGGGAATATATATAGCACGTAATGGTAATGTATCGTAAGTGTTGTTTTCAGTGGACCCTTGGGTTCAGGGATTTTGACGTACTGTCCGTACTTGTCACAGTAAGTAGTGACTAATGAAGTCATGAGATGATTTATGGGAGTATGTGTGTATGGATGTGTGTGTGCGTGAATATGTGCATCTGTGTGTGTGACTCTGCATCTGTCCGTGCTGTGCTACAAGCTCTCACAGTCTCACGTCAAAATGACACGTTCATCCATGTTTCTCAAACGTCAAATTTCGAAGTGTTCAAGGCATTAACTCCGAATGGTTAAGGTAAGGGTTAAGGTTTGGGATAGGCTTAAAACAAAAAAAACAAAAAATGATATCGCTGGATTCGAACATGCAACGTTTGGTGCCCATCCGCCATCCCCATCCACAAAACTGAAACCTACTTGAAGGTAACAGTGCTCACTGTTGCTCCTAGTGGCTGGTTTCCCACGTCATCTCCCGACGTCCTCAAACATGGATGGACGTTGAATACTGACTTGTATCACGGGTGACCTGCCTGGTACCATGATGACTCACTCCTTCTCCTGTTCCCCCACAGAGGAGCGATTGCATTGATCCGAGGCGCTGATGGCCAGATGAAGTTTATGGCCTCCCTCGTTCCCCCAGCCCCAGTCAACTGTGTGTGTGTGTGTGTGTGTGTGTGTGTGTGTGTGTGTGTGTGTGTGTGTGTGTGTGTGTGTGTGTGTGTGTGTGTGTGTGTGTGTGTGTGTGTGTGTGTGTGTGTGTGTGTGTGTGTGTGTGTGTGGTTTATGGCGTTCTTCGCTCCGCAGCCACAGTTCCCGGCCTGATTGTAATTGCCCCATCCACCGCCAACAGAGAGGAGATTGAGACTCATCGCCATGACACCGGAAAGATAAAAGATTTCTTTTTCAGAACATCCCTCACAGAGAGAGAGGGAGGACGAGGAGGGAGAGTGAAAGGGAGAGAGAGAGAGCGAGAGGGAGAAAGATAGAGAGAACAGTGGTGAAACAGGGAGAGAGCGACCCTGAGAGAGATATATAGAGATAGCGATAGAGAGAGAAGTTGAGAGAGATATAAACGGAGAAAGAGAGAGAATGTTTCCTCAAAACAGATGCCATTGCCTGACAAGCTGACTAGTCATGATTGCCTTGGTCATTCCTCTCTCTGTTCACGTAGTTCGTTGTAGAGGTATTTTAGAACATATGCCGCTATCACACTATGGAGCTACTGGGGTTATCCAGAGTTTGTCCCTACTGAAGCATATCCAATACACTCCAACTAAGTCATTTAAGTTCATCATTTACACTGTAAGGAAAACATTATGCGTGACACAGTATGCCATCTGCATGTGCGCAACATGCTGACGCTAGCAGGAAATTAGCCATCAGCACACTACACTGACCTTGTGTGATTGTGATTGTTTCTTGCATTGGCCTCTGAGCCACCCACTCTTGACAGCATTTGTTTCACTCTCTAAAATACATATCTGTCAACATCTCTGAATGTTCTGAGCCGGGTTGTTAAGTTGGGACCTGCATAACAAGGTAAAAAGGTATAGCTCTGATGCAGGATGGTCTGATCTGATGCAGGGCGGGCTGTTTCATAACGGGGCTTTTACATGGCGTGCCACTGCGTGAGCCTCTCGCTAGACCTTCCACTCGGCAGCATTGCAGGGGTATAAATCTTTGAAGGACTGCAGAGTGCGTCACACACACAGAACCATCCAGCCCAATCCGGCCCGGCCCACAGTCCTGAGGCTGCAGGGAGAGAGAGGCTTACGGGGGTCCATGGAGGCCCAAGGCCTGGGTGTTGGAAGGGTTGTGTGTGTGTGTGTGTGTGTGTGTGTGTGTGTGTGTGTGTGTGTGTGTGCGTGCGTGCGTGCGTGCGTGCGTGCGTGCGTGTGTGTGTGTGAGGTAGGTAGAGGAAGAGATACAAATGTCAACACAGCAGACAATCTATAAAGGTGTCTCTCTACCATGACCCTGGAGAGCAGACTGCAGCCATAACCAAACGGTCAAGGTGGTTGTGTCCTTATTGTCTCAGCATCACTTCTTTACACAGAGATGTTCAAACAATTACAACAACTGTCATTCATTTCCCACCTGACAGATGGAGGTGCGGGATATTCAAATGAAATGAACGTCTTTTGTTCTTTATTCATGAATTAATTTGTGAATTGTTCAATGATTATTCTTACATCCCTACATTCCTACCTACTTCTTTCATCATTAACAAAATGAACAAAAGCGCTCTAACTGGAAAGTGAACTGCGAGAGTGAATGGGTCTACTAATGTAGTTATCTATTGCACATTCAACTTCTAATGAACAACCTAGGCTTTGATAGAATCATTAACACATGTAACGCTAGATGAGTCACAAAAGATGCTCACTTAAAGCTGAGAATAATTGATTCATCAAAACTGAGATCCTGCATATTTCTTAGATTCATTTACCTAGCGTGACCAAGAGTGGAAAACCACTTTCCATCATACCACTGTTAATCTTGTGTCGGAATAAGATTAGAATCTCATTAGTAAATGGGATTACATGTTTTCTTCATAGATGTATTAAACCTCGCTTGATTGGTCCATTACCACCATAATAACTGCATTACCTCTTAAAAATTACTTTACTTTTACTTTATCGTAGGATCCACCCGTTTGTCGATGTACGATGTCATTTGGCTTGGTTGAGATGTCCCGTGACTGAGTGCACAAAGGAGACATTACTGTAAAAGGTTGAGGTTGGGTCTAATGTGTTACAGCGCATCGGAAGTCAAATAGTTAGTGCACTCCGCCGGGCACACACTGGCTGAATCAACGTTGCTTCCACGTCATTTCAATGCAATCACATTGAACCAACGTGGAATAGACGTCGAAGTTTGGTATGCTCGCTTACTCCACCAGGCAAGTCCTTTAAAAACCCATCAGAAAGACACAACAAGTCCAGAGATACGGTCTTAATATCTTAAGTCTTTATTGGTGTGTGCCATACATCAGCAGTAAGATACAGAGTCAGAGCATAGTCGATCAATTACATTCAGATACTAAGCGTTTACACGTTTTCAGTTATTCAGTTTAGCATGGTAGCTGTTGCTCTTAACGCTCGAGAGAGAAAGATAGTTGAGAATAAAACATCCTAAACATAACCACACGTGGACGCACATGAATCCCAACTTCCACTTAAGTCATATTTTCACTTGCGTCGCTATCTATGGGAGGCTAAGTGGAAGTTTAACTTGAAAGGCAAGTCGGGATTCATTCAGCTAGAAAGCGGCTGGTGTTTTAAGGCATTTTGACACTATAGCATTCATTCCATGTTTTGTTTTGTATTATTCGTCGGTTTTGGTTTCGCGTGGCAACGGGTATTCAAGAACAGCTCTATTTTGTACACGAACAGTTGTTTTTGTCACACATGCATTTGAGAAAAGTTTGGCAGTGCTGCAGTAGTAGTAGTGAGGTTTGTTGTAGAGGCTTGTTGCAATGGTATTTAGACACCTGTGACCCTCTTGATTGCGTTGAAGTCATAGCTATTCTAAACTTATACCTGTGGTTGTGTACAAGGCTACTTGTATCTGTACTTGTACTTGCACTCATATTTGTACTTGTCGATGTAGCTGTAGCTGTGCTTGTACTTGCAACCAGTTTCCCTTTGTAAATTTCCTTTACATTGGAGCTCGAGAATTAAGGAAACGGTAGGCCAAACTTTCTGATTTTCCCAACCTGATTCCCCACTATGAGTTCCCCTAGGAAACTGTCCACATATACAAACACATACAGCTCCAGACACTCAGACACTTAGTAACGCAAGCCTCGTGTAAAACAACGGCAACCACATCTCCACCAATCAACAGCTTTCTGTAGTTTGTTGAACAAGCAGTGGTTACCATTCGCAGGGTGAGTGAGTGCAGCCGGTCAGGGCTTAGAGGGCCGTGACAGACAGTCAGACAGACATAGATACAGAGGTAGCCTAGGTCCAGATTTGTTTGTGCTTTCTTGCCAACTCTGTGTCAATGAGAGACAATGAGTTGGCAACATAGCAGAAATAGACTGGCACTCAAGCTAAGATACAGAGGTAAGAAGACAGAAGTAGTTGTGTTGAAACCTGCCAGTGCACAAGAAGGAAACAAAAGGGCTGCCTAGTTTCTTTACATACAGATTTCTATTGGTGAGATCATTCATAATCATTCACAACAGACATAATAATTCCGTCTTGGCCGTATTTTTCAGAGGTCATGGTGCTTTAAAAGCATCATGGTCCCGTCCATTTTTCTGGACTATTGGCTTGTTTTTGTTTACTATTGGCTTGTTAGTTGTTGTGTTCCGAAGGCGTAGTGTCGTGATGTGGTACTGTTCGGAGGCTGGACTTCGCTGTTAATTCAAACGGGCTTCAGGAGTCCACAATGGAACGTGGGAAATGGAGTTTATGCATACCACTCTGTCCGTCACACCCTATTGGACCATGTAGAAGCCCATGCACTCGTGCTAAAACGTCATTCGCCATCTACGCATTCTCTATTTGATTGATTGAGCCTGTCGTGAGAAAGAGAATTTAAAGGTAGCTCATCTTCTCTCTCTCCCTCTCTCTGTTTAATTTCCTTTCTCCCTGTTTCTCAGAGTCCCACACCTCCTACTTTTCTTTCTACTTCTCCCATTGCCCCTTTTCTTGTAACCAGTCATGGCCTGCACAAACTGATCGTCAGTTCAAATTAAATCCCATCTAGATCGATATATAAGTGCCCTGAATATGACCCTCGTCATGACGAACATCCTCATCATTCGCAGAATCATCACACAAGAACCAAGCAGTGTGGCTGAGGACAATGTCAGCAGCGTGTGCCGAAGTCACATCCTGTCTAAATAATGGCATTCAGCTCAAGTCTAGCTTACTGGCCAACTAAGCACATACAACCTCATGTTCTAAAACCAGTGTTGTGTACATGGCGATGTAAAGCATTGGCAATGAAGCGTGGAACCTAGCATCCCATTGTTTTCCTACTATACGTTATGAGTATGTGAAAATGAAGTATGGCCCTCTAACAATCTGTCACCATGCAAGCTTGAGATATGCTACATACATCATGCAAATAACAGTTTGATTAGTAGCTAGTTTCACGTTCAGGCTGAAATGTCAGGCAGTCTATTCAAACAGCAATCAGCTCTTAAACTAAAAGGGCATTATCATCATTTTCACAATTTCACTGAATTATTCCAACCTCATAGTGTGTAAACATTTATAAAACACCGGATAATCACATCTCTGACTGGACTGGGCCTTTATAGAAGTTTGCTTAATTGACATGAGGAGCAATCTTGGAGAGTAATTATGCTTTTGATGGAACCATTGTTGGTTGAGCTCTGGTTCTGGTGTAGAAGGGGTGGCGGTTTAAACAGCTACGCGCTGTTGTCATGCAGATTTGAGTGGACCAGGATCATAAGGCAGATGCTATTGACAGTGACGAGGCCAGGGTACGAACAAGCCTTTAAGATATACTCTGATCTTGTTACTCGTGATGTTTTGTCTGAAAAAAGAAGAAGAACTTTATCTGCATTGCATTGAAACTCAGAGTTCGCAATATTATCTGCGTTGTAGATAAGGCAAAAATGGCTCAGCAAGATCACAGATCCTTTTTGGTTTTCTGCTGAGTTTGAATAACTGTGTGCTCCTTTAACAACGTGATTGATCTCTAGCTCTCACCTCCGTATCATACAAGTGCTTTCATTCATATTGTAGTATGTGGATGTAGTAGACGTATTAACAACAGTTAACAAGCTGATATGTTTTGGATTTTTGTTTTCCGTGCACAAATTCACACTCTCACACACCCTCCCCCCATGGAATGTGTATAGAGAATATTATCATAGGCGGTGGCAGTAGTGCATGATTATTTCTTGAACTGAATGACATCTATCACAGCTCGGTGCCAAACTAGCCTGGCGTCCCAAACTGATTTAGCTGTGTTTCACTGTTGTTTCTAGTGAGCGCAGCGTTCAGTCTGGTTAAACCAGGCTAGTGCCATACAATAGCGCGAGCCCAAAGTGAGAGTAAACTGTTTGGAGTATTGTACTGAACTGTATGTTCCTATCACCACAATAACATACGTGTCTCCTGATAGGGCCAGAAGTGTGCCTGTAACTACTTTGCTATTGTCATAGTAAGAGAGTAGAGTGGAGAGAATTGGTGATTGGTTGTTGGATAGTGGTAGGTTACACAGTAGTAGTAGTAGAGTCTAAACTATAACGGATTCCTCTCTGAGAATACCCCTGTGAAGGGGGGGAGGGGGATGGGGAGTATGAGGGAGGAGATGGAAGGTGTAAGGTTAAACCTAAGGGAAGGGGAGAGTCTAGTTTTTCTGGTTGGTAGGGTTGGCGTTGCTGGACTCCTTCTGGTCTCCGTCGTTGGACCCCTTGCCAGACTTGCTCTGCCCATCCTCCTGGTCCTTTCCCTCGTCCTTCTTGGAGCCTCCAGAGATGGTGGTGTACCTGGTGGTCTGGTTGTAGCTGCCCATGCTGGGCAAGTCCACGTCGCCGGAGGAGGTCATGTCGGAGGACCTCATGTTGGAGGACCTCATGTCGGAGGACCTCATGCCGAAGGACCTCATCTCGGAGGACCTCATGTTCATGCCGGGGCTGGAGTAGGTGATGCCTGTGCTGATG
Source organism: Salvelinus fontinalis (assembly GCF_029448725.1). Taxonomy (NCBI): domain Eukaryota; kingdom Metazoa; phylum Chordata; class Actinopteri; order Salmoniformes; family Salmonidae; genus Salvelinus; species Salvelinus fontinalis. The sequence goes on from NC_074667.1 coordinate 1,878,785, forward strand.
CGGGTCTCTTCCCCTTCCAGGAGTTTCCTGAGGAGAGGGGGGGAGTGTTAGGGAGGGAGTGTGACGGAGGGAGAGAGGGATGGGGGGAGAAGAAAGCAGGGGCAGAGGGGAGAGGGAGAGGAAGGAGAGATGTAGAAAAAGAGATAGCGGGAGGGGAGGAAGGGAGAGAGATAGGGTTGGTTAAATACAGGTTAAAATATAAACGAGTCACGTGACCAGCCCATGCTACCCCAGGAGAGTAATGCTAAGTCACCTCAGGGCGTGTGGCTAATGGCTTCTAAATCTATGTCATTGATTGATCAGGATCTTTAAAGTGATGCTGATCAAGTGTTGGTCAAGCGGGTATTTAGGCATGACATTTTCAAGCGTAATAAATCTACTGTAACTATATGAAAGCTAGGATGTCAATGTGTATGTTACAGTAATACATCATTGTGATGTTATGATTACAATGATGAATGTTATGATTACATTGATGAATACAAGCTATGTAAAATGTATGCATGATTGTAAGTGGCTTTGGGTAAAAGCGTCTGCTAAATTGCATATATTATATTATTATATATGATAATATTAAGTACCTGTATGCAGCAATTTCAATATCCAGCGCCATCTTGACATTCAGCAGGTCCTGGTACTCCCGCAGGTGACGAGCCATCTCGCTCTTAGTGGTCCTCAGGTCATTGTCCAGCTCGGCCATGTTGTCCTGGTAACATATTGAAGTAGAAAACAAATTGTGAAACAGTGGCAACCCTAAAAGTGAATTGTGTTGATATAGGCTATGTTTTAATATAGCCTACCTTTTTTCTGAGAGTTGGTGATGTCTGACTCAAGAAAATAACGATAACAATAAGATTATAAATTCGATTTTAAATAACCAAGAACAGGCCGCTCTCCAAAGAATATTTCATCACTATGTACAGAGACACACTAACGCCAAATAAAATACGGTTATAAGAGAGCAGTCAATGGGTTTCTCAGTTACTAAGTACAACACAAAGCAGTTACAATGAGAGGCGCGTGCGTATTTTAAAATTAGAACAGTGGTTTTCAACTTCCAAACTCAAAAAAAGCTAAAAGACGCTTTCAAACGCAGCCCTACAACCGGTGACAGAGCGTCTTATCACGCCACCAGCATAGTTTCAGTACCATGGAGAGTGAACAGCTCCTATTTTACAGCTCTCGTGTTGTGCATTTTAGTAAAACAATTGAATAGCTCTAAAATAATGCTATAAAGCTAAATTCTCCACTTTTATTAGAACAGAAATTGTGATCTTCTTTTCATCAGAATTATTATTTTTTTGCACATGGTTAAATGCAACATCTTTCCAAACTAAACAGTTCTTTATCTCTTGCTTTATCCTGGACATGTTTGTAAACAAACTGCAAGAAAGATAAACTCACATTTGAGCTTTTAAGTGTATTTAAAGAAACAAATAATTTCTTACCTGGTACTGGCCAATCTCCTGGTTGTGCCTCTCCTCCATCTCGTTGAGCTGCCTTTCCAGGGACTCGTTGGTTCCCCTCTGGCTCTCGATCTCGATGGTCTTGGACTGGAGCTGCCTCCTGAACTCATTGAGTTCCTCCCGGCTGGCGCGCATCGTCTCCTGGCTACGGGTGGCCTGCTCATTGAGGTCAACGAACTTCGACTTGTACCACTCCTCGGCGGACTGGAGGTTCTTGGAGGCCATGGACTCGTACTGGCCTCGGATCTCCTTCAGGGCAGAGGTGAGGTCAGGTTTGGAGACCTCCATCTCCACGGATACCTGGGCGGCTTGGATCATGTTCATGAGCTCGGCCACCTCCTCCTCGTGCACCTTCCTCATGAAGTTGATCTCGTCGAGGAGGGATTCTACCTTCTTCTCCAGGTCTAAACGCACCATGGTGGCGTCGTCCACGTCCTTCTTGAACGCCTTGAGGGTCTGCTCGGCCTCCTCCCGCAGGCGGTACTCGTCATCGTATTTGCCGCGGAGCTTCTGCAGGTCCTCCTCGATGTTGTCACGCTCGATGAGGATCTGGGACTTCTCGCCGTTCACCTCATCGAGCTGGGAGCGAAGCTCGCGGATCTCCTGCTGGTACAGGTCCGCCAGGCGCGAGGGCTCCGTCTGCCTCTGACGCAGGGTCACCAGCTCGGTCTCGAGCACCTTGTTCTGCTGTTCCAAGTTGCGAACCTTGTCGATGAACATGGCAAAGCGGTCATTGAGCCCCATCATCTGCTCCTTCTCGTTCGTGCGGATGATTTTGAATTCATTGTTGAGCACTGTGCTCTGGGCGAAATCCAAGTTCTCCATCGGCATGGGCATCTGCGAGTAGGACCGGCCAGAGGACCTCTTCTGGTGGAAAGAGGAGCCCAGGTTAGAGCCCATGCTCCGGGACTGAGAGTGGGACCGGTAACCGCCGCTGCGTAAAGAGGCATTGCTCATCCGGGATGGAGAGCTGGAGTAACGGGGAGACTCCCCGAAAATCTTTCGGTAGGAAGAGGCGGAATTGAAGTCAGATCCGTAGCTCATCTTGGCGAGTGATGAAAGGGAGCAGAGCAGGGGGCGCGTCTCCTTTTTATAGGGGGACCTCACAACGATCTATAATTAATGCCGGCTGATGGCAACCTCTAGCCTGCCCAACTGGCCACTGCAGATTTCCCAGGTAAAACAACCTCTCATCAAATACCTTAAATATACTGAGTCATTGATTATAAGCACTTTTAAATGGTTAATAACCACATTTATATTTGTGATTAAAATCACATCTAAGGAGCGGTACCTATTTTGGACGCTAGAGCCGGTAGATGGAACTGTCCGTTTTGTCGCAGTGCTGATTTCAGCAAGAAATATTGTATCTCGTTTTAGCCACTCACCTCTGAGGAGACTGGACACATTGCACTAAACTATATTTAATGTTGTTCTAAACCTGTGCAATTTTCATTCTCAATACTATTGGACTTAGGATGCGTTTTTAGGCTACCTAACACATTTATTATGTAGCCTAAAACCGGTAGTAATGCTGAAATGTATATTATTTTAGAAGGTGAACCTGAAGTGTTACTGCCATTTGTGAGCTACTCCTCCCATTACTGAAAGTAATAAAGGTCATTCTACATGATTTGACACTACAATTATGAACCATGAACTATGCAGCGTCTTGTCTCTACATTAATAGGCCTACATCAAATATTGTCCTGCAGAGGATCCAGCACATTTCTGACATATGGCTAGATTTAGTTTGTAAATATCCCTGTATCATCCTTAGTCATCATGCAGCTTTCCAGAATCAGACCTCTCTCCACACCTCCCATGGAAATGGTTGTGTGATGCTGCCCTCTGTTGACGCAACTCATACTGCACGGCACCAGAGTTTGGGATGGGACAGATGCAGCTAAATACAAGGCTAGGTGCATGTGGTTAGATGGATGGATGTAGACAGTCCTGGGTTTATATAGCCTGGAATTCTAAATTACTTTAGCAGACATTTATATCTTTAAAATATGACATGAGATGGATGATAGACAGATAGATTCTAATGCCCGTTGGGCAGATTATTCACCGATCTACTATTGGGTCAATCAAACGCTATGGCATTGTTACTGTACATGGATGGTTTGGTAACCTGACGGTGCATCTCACTTTTACATGGTTTGGTAACCTGACGGTGCATCTCACTTTTACATGGTTTGGTAACCTGACGGTGCATCTCACTTTTACATGGTTTGGTAACCTGACAGTGCAGCTCAAAGCCCAAATCTTGAGACTGACTAAGACAGCAGGGGAGATCACACGTGCACTGAACACAGAGCTCCAGCTGATGCCACCAGGGAGGTGTTATAGGGTGCAGGCTGAACAGATATAAACATTATTTTGTCTCCCTGTCATTAAAACTGCTAAACAGCAGAGGAGACACAGAGGTAGATTAGGGAGACAGCAATAACAGACTCGAGCCTGGCCCTGGCCTTCATCATGTGGAACTGCCACCTAGTCACATCCTTGCCTGCCATGCACTTATTAACGTTTTGTGTGGGTGGGGAGGGGGGTGTATGATGGGGTGTTATTCTATGTATGTTGTGTCAATTTATTCTATGCATTTATGTGGAGGCAGCAGCAGTCTCTATTGTCCAAGTCTGCATTGCAGGCCATTTTATTGTAGGCCTAGGCCTACTTACTGGAGGCTATTCAGCAAAATAATAGAGAATAGAGAAATTATTTGCCTAATAAAAAAATTATAAATTGTCAATAGATTGATTTGGAAAAACAAATCAAAGTTTGCAGTAGTGTTTGCAGTTTAACTTGTGAAATTACGAAATCACAATTGTATTTTTATTCTAAATACATTTTGTGAATGAAAGGAATTGCAACAGTAGTCTCATTGATGGCCCATTGATGATATCAGAATTGTATTCAGCCTAAAATCATCACATTTCAATAATACAACGTATGTCCCTCCCCCTTACAGCAGAAAAACACCGCCCACTGCCTCGGTAACAATCCACTGTCAGCAGAGAGATTTTCCAAGAAATTGCGAAAGAATCATATCTCCACGGACTGTGTATGCATAACGTATTTACTTGTTCTTCTGCGAGTGCATTTCAGATACTTTTTTCGATTTTGTTTCACGTTGATCGTGTATGAAGCGCATAATCAGATTATCAAACGGTGCAGTTTTTGTTTTATCGAGGAATACAGAGGTGAGTGTATGTAAAATCGGTCACAGAACACCCGTTTTTGTTCTATTCTACTATAGACAGTCTGCCACTTTGGCTTTTCCGTGAAGGGGGAGCAGATGTGAATGGTTGTTTTGTAGCCTGATAGCTAGCTTAGCGTAATGCTAATAAATGCGACAAAATAGTTAAATTGTGGCATAGCTAACGTCCATTTTGTAAATTGCTTAATGTTAGAATTTAATGCTAAACTCCATAATCAGCTGTTAGCTGACAAGGTAGCTATAACTAGCTAACCCCTTAGCGACCTGCAAGCAAAGAAAATGTGATTTGACAGAGACCATTGTTTGTGCAGGCAAGATAAGCGCATAATGACAAGCCTTGCGCGAACTGAGCCTATAATTAAAAGGTAGCTACAGTATATATTCAGGCTAACAATGAGCTAAACCTAGTTATTAAATATGCAACTTTTTTTGGGCGACCCAACCAAATTCACATAGAAATACCAGTTATAGATCTTTCATTATTATTGAAAGCAAGTCTAATAAGCGGCAGATCTGTTCTATGTGCGCGTTTTCTATGCTTCCCGTTCTTAAGTTTCAGTTTTGTATACCAGCTTCAAACAGCTGAAAATACAATATTTTTGTTTATGGAAAATATATTACATGGTACAATGATTCTCTATACAATGACTGGTTGTTTTGTCCCAAACTGAACTGAGGTGAAATATTAGCAAGTGATTTATGCATATTGCACCTTTTAAAGCACATACCTAGCTACTGAATTTAAAATGTGACCTAGCTAACTAACTTATCACTTTTTGTTGGCCACAAAATTGCTGTTAGCTACCATGCTAGCTAGCGTAGCTCAGCTGATTATTGCTTGCTACTCAAATGGAGTAGTTACTGCTAGTTTACTTGACATTATTTTACCTTGTGTTGATTTGCCCATTCTTTTAGCAAACGTAAAAAGTAGTTAGCTGCTACATAACGTTAGCTATCTATTTGTTTCATCAAGAACATATCTGGCATGGTGCATTATCAGCCAATCCGGCATTGATTGGGCTGACAAGGCAGGTCCAGTCTTCCCTGTAGGACCTTGGACCAAGTCTGAACACTGTATCATTTTCTATTGAGGATAAAAATATTAACTTGGTCTTTGATTGTAAAGCCCATTACAGAATCTTAAATAAAGCTATACTCTGCATTTATTCTCTGGTTTGTCAAGGAGCATAAGGCTGGAATAGGCAAACTTTTATCTATGCCAAAAATGCCAAGGGCTGTCCTTGGCCTCCTTAGAAAATTTGCTCAGTTGTGTAGTTCACACTGTGATGTCACTTTGCCTGAACCCAGTTTCAGAGCATCTCATCAAATGTCACTTTTCCTTATAGCACAGCTGAGAGTGAGGAAACTCGTGGTTGCTGGGGATAAGTCTTCCCCTCACCCTTAGCCAGCAGATCTGACCCGCTTGCTTACAGCTGCACTAGGGTTGGACAGCATTCCTGTGTATATTAAGACGCCGTGGAGCCGACGTGAGGTATTGCTCAGAAAACGTACCTTAATCCAAGGATGAGAAATGTGTTGTACTCCGAATGGTCCCAATATCCCAACTGTTACACCATGAGAAGATTGAACGACAGCTAAAAACGAGCACTGGTTTAATCTTCTCGGTGTAACGGTTGGGATAACGGGACAATTCGAAGCACAACACATTTCTCATCCCTGGATTGAGGTACATTTCCCGAGCCTTATCTCACGCCGGCACACAGTGTGTTAATATACAGGAATTCTGTCCAACCCTAGTGCTGCTGTAAGCAAGGTCAGATCTGCTGGTTACCTCACCCTTCAACCCCTCAAGGTTTTCTCGCTTGTTTGTCTATTGTGTCATTTGCGAGTTGTGTGACAAAGAAAAGCTGACCTCAGCTTTTTCTCCTGCCCCCTTCTCTAGTCTCCTGGGTGATAGAGAAGGCAGTTAATGTAAAAAAATAAATAAAAAACTGGTCATTCTCTGGAGAGACAGCTAAAAACATAAATCTTTCCCCTGAGATTTTTACGCTGCTAAACACTGAACAGATGTGCATGCTGGCACTAAAGGCTCTTTTCATTTCTGTTTTTATCATAAAAAAAATTATGTGTTACGCCTACTGTACAACTCAATTTCCTCTCACGTGTGCTCGATCTAATCTAACCTACCCTAGCTCTTTGTCCCTCAGACTGAGTAGCCCAGAAGAAGTGAGTGACTCCTTTGATTTCTTCCACCTCGGTGGCCGACCGTTTTTCATTAGCCACAGTCAGGATGAGGACAGTAATTAGTCTTACATTCATCCCCTGTTCTTCTAACTCATTACCGAGTCTTGCATAGAAATGGCCTGCAAACTGCAACGTGTGAACATTGACAACACACGCTGTTCGATTTCTTTAGTAGTCAAGCGTGACTCAAACTAGGGATGTGTCCCAAGCGGCACCCTGAACACTATATATGGAATAGGGTGCCATTTGGTACACAGACTTGGCCTAGTGTATTTTAGGGATTTGATAAGATTATTGTGGCTCTTTTGTTCTGTATTTGCGCCCGGCGGCTCTCCCCGCCTTCGAACTACATAATTAGTCTAAATGCAGCCGGGTGGCAGGCAGTGGCTTGCAACTGTGGCTCGTTCATACAGGTTCCGCAGAGCTAGTGTAGTGAACTCTTTGAGAGTTCATACTCCTCCAGTTTGAAGATTTCAAAGTTATTTGACGCTAAATAGATAAGCCTATATCATGTTCAGTTAGGCCTATGCTCAAAGCGCAAGAAGAGGAAACTGCAGAATCATGTCAAGGTGAATTTCTCTTATTTTCTCCCTGTCTAGATTGACTTTCAGAGGATTTTAAAGATATAAATATGACCACATCATGGAGCGACAGACTGCAGAACTATGCAGACCTTCCAGCCAACATGGACGGCCTGGCCATGAAGAAGTACCGCAGAGAGGCTTACCATAGGTATGTATGGATGGACACTGTAAGTGACATATTAGTTACCACAGTTATTGATACCGTCAGGGGTGACATGTTCCCATAGGTATGCATGTATGTATGTATGTACAGTACAAGTCAAAAGTTGACACATACTCATTCAAGGGTTTTTATTTATTTAGACTATTTTCGACATTGTAGAATAATAGTCAAAACTATGAAATAACACATGGAATCATGTAGTAACCAAAAAAGTGTTAAACACTCTTGGCATTCTCTCAACCAGCTTCACCTGGAATGCTTTTCCAACAGTCTTGAAGGAGTTCCCACATATGCTGAGCACTTGTTTGCTGCTTTTCCTTCACTCTGCGGTCCAACTCATCCTAAATCATCTCAATTTTGTTGAGGTCAGGTGATTGTGGAGGCCAGGTCATCTGATGCAGCACTCCATCACTCTCCTTCTTGGTCAAATTGCTCTTACACAGCCTTGAGGTGTGTTGGGTCATTTTCCTGTTGAAAAACAAATGATAGGCCCATTAAGCACAAATTTGATGGGATGGCGTATCGCTGCAGAATACTGTGGTAGCCATGCTGGTTAAGTGTGCCTTAAATTCTAAATAAATCACTGACCGTGTCACCAGAAAAGCACCATCACACCACCTCCATGCTTCACGGTGGGAACCACACATGCAGAGATCATCCGTTCACTTACTCTGCATCTCACAAAGACACGGCGGTTGGAAGCAAAAATCTCAAATTTGGACTCATCAGACCAAAGGACAGATTTCCACCAGTCTAATGTCCCATTGCTCGTGTTTCTTGGCCCAAGCAAGTCTCTTCTTATTATTGGTGTCCTTTAGTAGTGGTTTCTTTGCAGCAATTTGACTATGAAGGCCTGATTCACGTCTCCTCTGAACAGTTGATGTTGAGATGTCTGTTACTTGAACTCTGTGAGGTGCAATCTGAGGTGCAGTTAGTTGCTGATTTCTGAGGCTGGTAACTCTAATGAACTTATCCTCTGACTGGTTGAGAGAATGCCAAGAGTGTGCAAAGCTGTCATCAAGGCTACTTTGAAGACTCTCAAATATAAAATATATTTTGATTTGTTTAACACTTTTTTTGGTTACTACATGATTCCACATGTGCTGTTTCATAGTTTTGATGTCTTCACTATTATTCTACAATGTAGAAAATAGTAAACATAAAGAAAACCCCTGGAATGAGTAAGTGTGTCCAAACTTTTGACTTGTACTGTATGTATGGATGGATGGATGGACACTGGGAAGCTAGAATAGCGGTTAAGAGCTTTTGGCCAGGAACTGATAGGTTGTTGGTTCGAATCCCCAAGCCGACTAGGTGAAAAATCTGTCGATATGCCCTTGAGCAAGGCACTTAACCCTAATTGCGCCTGTAAGTCGCTCTGGATAAGATCGTCTGCTAAATGACTAACATGTAAAGCATGTATAATAAGATTCAGTTATATTAAGCTACTGTGCTGTTTGTAGCCGTGTATTGTGTGTCACTGTTTTCTTTAGTCATTAGTCTACTTCAGATAATTACAGCAGCAACATATGACAGGACGCTATGATACTACTTGGTTGTAAATGTGTTGAAACCCAACCCTCTGTTTGTAAATGTCTTTCAACTTCAACTTTCCACTTAGCCTAAATCTCAGTTCACATCTTCATAACCACTCAGTATGTCTTGTAAATTGCTGTGGATTTGAATGTGGTGTAGTTCTAGGTTATTCTTTGGTCAAATATCTTGCGACAACCTGTCAGCAATGTAGAGTATATTACAGAGTCAGTGTGTACTAGTTTGTTTTACACCCGTTCAGTTCTGAAGTCTCTGTGGATTTAATCGAACACTTCCTGTCTGAAGCGTCTTCCTCAGAACTTCATGACCGTTATACCAACATCCTGTTCAACTGAAACACATGTATTTTCTCAATACTGACATGTCGTTTGTGATGTGTGTGTGTTAGAGGTGGGCGATATGGGGGAAAATCCATGTTGCGATAAATTGCCTGAATTTAGGCGATAACGATAAATAGAACGATAAGTTTACAACATGAATGTGCACCACAGGTTTTAAAAATTATCCTTGAACCTACCAGTACCTGTATGGTTGTAGCCATCAATTATCCCATTAACAAACATCCATATTACACTGCTCCAAAAAATAAAGGGAACACTTAAACAACACAATGTAACTCCAAGTCAATCACACTTCTGTGAAATCAAACTGTCCACTTAGGAAGCAACACTGATTTACAATAAATTTCACATGCTGTTGTGCAAATGGAATAGACAAAAGGTGGAAATTATAGGCAATTAGCAAGACACCTCCACAAATGGAGTGATTCTGCAGGTGGTGACCACAGACCACTTCTCAGTTCCTATGCTTCCTGGCTGATGTTTTGATCACTTTTGAATGCTGGCGGTGCTCTCACTCTAGTGGTAGCATGAGACGGAGTCTACAACCCACACAAGTGGCTCAGGTAGTGCAGTTCATCCAGGATGGCACATCAATGCGAGCTGTGGCAAAAAGGTTTGCTGTGTCTGTCAGCGTAGTGTCCAGAGCATGGAGGCGCTACCAGGAGACAGGCCAGTACATCAGGAGACGTGGAGGAGGCCGTAGGAGGGCAACAACCCAGCAGCAGGACCGCTACCTCCGCCTTTGTGCAAGGAGGTGCACTGCCAGAGCCCTGCAAAATGACCTCCAGCAGGCCACAAATGTGCATGTGTCAGCATATGGTCTCACAAGGGGTCTGAGGATCTCATCTCGGTACCTATTGGCAGTCAGGCTACCTCTGGCAAGCACATGGAGGGCTGTGCGGCCCCACAAAGAAATGCCACCCCACACCATGACTGACCCATCGCCAAACCGGTCATGCTGGAGGATGTTGCAGGCAGCAGAACGTTCTCCACGGCGTCTCCAGACTCTGTCACGTCTGTCACATGAGCTCATGTGCTCAGTGTGAACCTGCTTTCATCTGTGAAGAGCACAGAGCGCCAGTGGCGATTTTTCCAATATTGGTGTTCTCTGGCAAATTTCCAAACGTCCTGCACGGTGTTGGGCTGTAAGCACAACCCCCACCTGTGGACGTCGGGCCCTCATACCACCCTCATGGAGTCTGTTTCTGACCGTTTGAGCAGACACATGCACATTTGTGGCCTGCTGGAGGTCATTTTGCAGGGCGCTGGCAGTGCACCTCCTTGCACAAAGGCGGAGGTAGAGGTCCTGCTGCTGGGTTGTTGCCCTCCTACGGCCTCCTCCACGTCTCCTGGTGTACTGGCCTGTCTCCTGGTAGCGCCTCCATGCTCTGGACACTACGCTGACAGACACAGCAAACCTTTTTGCCACAGCTCGCATTGATGTGCCATCCTGGATGAACTGCACTACCTGAGCCACTTGTGTGGGTTGTAGACTCCGTCTCATGCTACCACTAGAGTGAGAGCACCGCCAGCATTCAAAAGTGACCAAAACATCAGCCAGGAAGCATAGGAACTGAGAAGTGGTCTGTGGTCACCACCTGCAGAATCACTCCATTTTTGGAGGTGTCTTGCTAATTGCCTATAATTTCCACCTTTTGTCTATTCCATTTGCACAACAGCATGTGAAATTTATTGTCAATCAGTGTTGCTTCCTAAGTGGACAGTTTGATTTCACAGAAGTGTGATTGACTTGGAGTTACATTGTGTTGTTTAAGTGTTCCCTTTATTTTTTGAGCAGTGTATATTAGCAAACTTATTTCATTTCAAACTTCACATTTCTCTACTGTAGGCTACTTATCGCAATGAAAGTTATCAGCAAAAGGTCTGTCGATACTTTTCGGTTTATCATCCCAGCTCTAGTGTGTGTGACTGTGTGTGTGGTCCTACACTAGCTGCTTGCAGCGGTCAAATAACCTCTCTCTATGTCCTAACTCGATAAACTAGTCCTCTAATTCAATAAATATAGGCTAAAGTGGTGCCCAGTCGTAAAATAGGTTACAATGTTTTGGCAGTCACTTACTTTTGTAATTGGAAATGGGGAACCTAAAATAGATGAGCCCTAAATGCATTTGATCTAATGACAGGAAAGAAGCCTTTGGCCATGCATGCTGGTTAGCTGGCCTTAATGGTAGACAACGGCAGTAGGCAGGAATGCCGGCTCCACGTGAGTGCGATAAACAGCGGCTTGTGCAACGTTTAACTTCACCAAAGAGACGTTGTGTGCGCGCGCGCGGGTTAATTGCAGTTATTTCATACGGTTACACAAGCTATGGACATTACAGCAGCACTAAAGCTGTCACTTTTCTGTCACTGTTAGGTCTATCTGCCTTAACTTTTTTAACTTTTTTTTTATTTCACCTTTATTTAACCAGGTAGGCTAGTTGAGATCAAGTTTTCGTTTACAACTGTGACCTGGCCAAGATAAAGCAAAGCAGTTCGACTCGTACAACAACACAGAGTTACACATGGAATAAACAAACATACAGTAGGAATAAGGGAGGTAAGGCAATAAATAGGCCATAGTGGCAAAGTAATTACAATATAGCAATTAAACACTGGAGTGATAGATGTGCAGAAGATGAATGTTCAAGTAGAGATACTGGGGTGCAAAGGAGCAAAATAAATAAATACAGTATGGGGATGAGGTAGTTGGATGGGCTATTTACAGATGTGCAGTGATCTGTGAGCTGCTCTGATAGCTGGTGCTTAAAGTTAGTGAGGGAGATGTGAGTCTCCAGCTTCAGTGATTTTTTTTTTTTTTTGCAGTTCGTTCCAGTCATTGGCACTCTGGCATCTATAAGGAAGTCTAAGGGAAGTCCCTCACAACAACAGCATTGAACTCTTACTACCTGGTTGTTTTGCTGGTTTTGAGAGGGGTCGATACATTTATGTACATCTAACAACACTTTTTTGTTGAAATGTCAGGCTTAGTTTAACAAACTTTGCAGATTCAAAAATATCAGCAACCTTTACAGAAAGAATATCTTTGCTGAAAGGCTGATGAAACAATCCACTCAGTCAGTAAGGCTAACACCATTTGTTAGTCTCACAGACAAGGGTCTGTCACGGTAGGTTCAATGTACTGTTTCCATAAGATAAGGTTACTGGTGGAACACAAATCTGCCTGATTGTCACACACTGTGGTCTGCCTAAGCTAGGGATTCACTGTTAGATATAGACTACATAGAAATAGAATCACTGTGCTCTGAGGGGCTTTACCCGTTCTAGTAAATCTAGTTCTACGTCGCCTGCACCTAAAAGTGAATCCCCTCAGTCAGACCACAGTGGTGACAACCAGACAGTCAGGTAATGATAGGCTAGTACGAGAGGCCGGCCCACACATTCAGTCTATTTGAGGCCCGGTCATCAGGTCAAAGTGGGCTGTCCCCCACCATCACTCTTTGTCAATAGTAGGGAGAAGAGTACTCGCACACTTGGGCAACATTTATGACTACCACTCACATTCACCTCAGTGCTAATAGCCCCAGAACATCTTTGTCTATTTGCAGAAAGAGGGCCTGAACTGTACACCTACAGTTTGGCCGTTTTAACCTGTTCGTAGGGGGACCGTAACAAGGAGAACTCCAGTAATCTACCCATTACTTCAAGACCCCGCTTTGTACTCAATGCTGAGAATACAGTAGGTCCTTCTGAGGCCTACTCACATTCCAGCTGATTGTTATCAGTTAGCCGAGAGAGACCTCGGCTGTAACCACAGCTTAGTGTCAGTTGTAGGTTTGCCTCACATCCAGTGCACTGACATTGTAATTGTATCATCCATATTAGGGATTGTAAGCATCAGGTAATTGGCTATTTCTGATTAAATTCTTCTGAGTTAAAGCAGTGAATGGTGTTACATTCTCCTTATTCCTGATGGAAAGCATAGCCCCTATTCACAAACCGTCTCAGAGTAGGAGCGCAGATCTAGGATCAGGTCTCTCCGGTCCATACAATCACATTCATTGTCATCTAAAAGGCTAAATTGATCCTAGTACAGTACAACTCTTTGCGAATACAGGCTTGAGCCTTAGTACTGTACAGTAGACTAGCTCCAGTGGCTTAGAGCCTGGGAGGCACTGAGTTTGTTGCTGTTTCCACCTGATGAATTGTTCTGGATGTCTTTGAGGTCTAGAGCAAACAACAACTCCCTCCCACCAACAACACTAGTGACAAACGGGCACCACAAACAACAACAACAATAACAGAGAATGGTGCAGAATGGCAACAATAATTTTTGCAACAAGTCAGAAATTGAATGGCAAGGAAGCAAAGAGAGTGGGCTCTTTTGTTCCTGGGCTGGAGTTGGAATAGCATTATGTAAGCGGGCTAGGCCAGAGCCCAGGCTAGTACACTTTTAGTCACGACACAGAATGCATCGTATGTCTGCCGTCGGGCTTAACTCGCAGTGGAAGCTGGTTCAGTATGGAGCTGCAGCAAGGTAATGACAAAATATTGGATGATTTATGAATGTATTATGGTCTATTTCCTAGGTCCGTGAAGATAGCAGTATCATAATAGCTGTGTTCAAATACCCATACTAACATACTACATACTTAATGAGTGTATATACTACATACTATTAGTTAATTTTAGTATACTGTAAAAGAACTGTATCCTTTCAGTTGAGTGTACTAGTGCTTTGCCTGTCTATCGGAAGTTGATGCTGTTGCTATGCAACCTCTTGCTAGCTTGTTAGCATAACAAATGACTAGCTAGACCTTTTACGATTTCGGGTGTGTTCATCATTTCAATCTGGAGCGTTTGTAAATTCAGAGCGTTTCGCTCTTGGAGCGTTCAGAGCGTACGCACTAGACGCTCTGGTCGAGGAGTAGGGTTGGTCTGAGCGCTCTGACCTCACAACGGCAGTCAAGCACCCAAGCTAACTGGCTAACGTTGGCTAGCTTGCTAGCTACTTCCAGACACAAATGAGAGAACACCTCTCTGACCATTTAACTTGCTCTAGCAGAGCTGGTTATCCAGAGTGTTGGTGACTGTAACTGTGCTGCTGGCAACATTTTAATTACGCTGTTTTTAGCCAACGTTTGACACCGGCCATATTAAAGGGGTGTTGAGCGTTCATAAATTCATCAGTTATTCTGCGCTCTGGCACACTCAGACGAGAGTGCTCTGAAATTGGAGAAGATAGCCAGCGTGAATTTACAAACGCGCCCTCAGACGAGATGAGAGTGCTCTGAAATCGAAGTAGATAGACAGAATTAGCAATGCCCTTTGGGAATGCACAATGACTAAACCACGTAGCTAAGAATGGAGTGAATAATCATGTCAATAAACGTTGGGCAGTTAGTTATATAGCATATAGTTAATATACTGCCTGGCAAATCCGATATGTTAGTAGCCAACTAACTTTAGGACGGTAGCTAGCTTACATACTGCTGTGATGATATGCTATGCGGTTCGTAAGGTTAGCTAACAGTCAGCCAACATAACGTGTAATGTAACTTATTTCAAAAGTCATTACTTTATTACATTGCTCAACATTTTCTTAACATTTGTCTTAATTAGTTAAAGCAATGAATTTGTATCCTTTCTCGTTGGACTTCAGCTGCATATTTTCCACCATTTTCTTCAAATCTGAAAACGTTGTGAAGCCACGCCCATTTTGCATTATGGGCCCTAAAAGCACGGAAATTGTGTTCACTGCTAGTATACTTCCTATTTTGGCGAATTTAGTACGACTTCCAGAACTTTTGGCATATTAACTATATCCATACTATGACCAATAAGCATACTACATACTCAATTTAAGTCACAAATAGTACATTAGTGTGGTTAGTATGAGTATTCGATCATAGTGAAAATGTTTTCCATGGTAAAAATTAAAACACAAAGCAGACAATTCTTTGCTCCTTTAAAAACCTGCTGTATTTAAAATATTGTGTTCTATAGCTTGGAAAATCTATAAATGTGACTTGATGACAACATAATGATGTCTGTTACCAACAATAGGACTTTTTTTGTAAAGAAGTTAAATCTGTTTATTTATTTATTTTGCCATGATACTAACGAGTATCGCGATACTGGTATCGTCCTGGACCTACTATTTCCCTGAATAGGAAAAGGGTAGTGTTAGGGTAGTGGTAGGGTAGTGTTAGGGTAGTGGTAGGGTGTTGTGGAAATGAGGATTGTATCATAGATGTTGATTGATTGTTTCGGTGCAAAGACAAAACGGTTTGTGGAATGCCTGTCAACATGTTTTCAATCTCATTAACAGATATGTAGTTGTTGAACTGGATTTACTAGTTGTATGAAATATTTAAAAAATTGCTAGATTAATTATGTTTTGTGCGTGAAAACATCTGGAGATCTTTGTGAATACCAACATATTTAGAAAAAAAATGTGAAATTCTATGTGTAGCCTAATCTTTTTTTACAAGTTACTTTGCAGTATAAGTTGTTTTGTGTTAGTATGTTCAAAAGCTGTAGGTAGCAGGCTAGGCTGCGCTAACACGGTAAAGCCTAGAACCAGAGGAACAGAGATCTCTCTGACTGGAGCTGCCTGGCCTGCTACTGGAGCTGCCTGGCCTGCTACTGGAGCTGCCTGGCCTGCTACTGGAGCTGCCTGGCCTGCTACTGGAGCTGCCTGGCCTGGCCTGCTACTGGAGCTGCCTGGCCTGGCCTGCCACTGGAGCTGCCTGGCCTGCTACTGGAGCTGCCTGGCCTAGCCTGCCACCTGGAGCTGCCTGGCCTGCTACTGGAGCTGCCTGGCCTGCTACTGGAGCTGCCTGGCCTGCTACTGGAGCTGCCTGGCCTGGCCTGCCACCTGGAGCTGCCTGGCCTGGCCTGCCACCTGGAGCTGCCTGGCCTGGCCTGCCACCTGGAGCTGCCTGGCCTGGCCTGCCACCTGGAGCTGCCTGGCCTGCCACTGGAGCGGCCTGGCCTGGCCTGGCACCTGGAGCTGCCTGGCCTGCCACTGGAGATGGCTGGATCAGAAAGTGTCAGGCAGGATATGCCAACAATGCCGACCACTCCGGCCATGCAGATCCCCCTACCGTGCCTTCAGATTTAACACCGGGAACAGTTGAGCTAGTTGAGCTGCCACCGTAAACATGCTGTCTATGCAGAATGGAGAGTCATGTTCATTAGGTACCAAACGGACTGAAACAGGGACGGAACTTGTCCAATAAGAAACGCTCATTTTGTTGTCCATTGCAAAATGTTTTGCTATAGTGTGCACTTGTGAACCTACCCCGTAGGAAGCAATGCACTGTCTGAGGGCTAATAATGCATTTTAAAAGGTTAAAAAGCTCAGAGAGCGAGTCTAGCTGTCTAATACTCAAATGCCTTTGTTTTTAAGACATGTGGGAACGCGCCTTGTAAGGCTAGAGAAAATGGGAGCTTGTTTCTAATATCTGTTTTGAGGCCACACATAGCAATTGTTGATGTTTGTTAGGCTATATTTCACAATGAGAACCACGAACCATGAGAACCACCATCACTAGATGGTTAACATATGATTTAATCCCCAAAATACCTCTGCTCATTCTTCTTCTGTGAGAGGCAATTTATCCTAATGTTCTCCTTGCACGCAGAGGTACAACTCTCTTGTATGTCTCTCAATAATTACTCTTCTGATTCTGTCCTTCTGCTTCCTCCCTTTTTAGAGTTTTTGTAAACAGAAGCTTGGCCATGGAGAAGATTAAATGCTTTGGCTTCGATATGGATTACACTCTAGCCGGTAAGTGCTCTACAGTCGCTGCCCTGGCCGTCAACACTTCTTTACAGTGTGTGTGTGTGTGGGCGCCCTCAGCCCACCGTCACTACTTTACAATGTAGGCTCAACTCTAGTTTGGTTGGCATAGCAACTAGTCGTCGGCCATATTGATTTCTCCTTCAGTGTTTGTTGACAAAGTACACCGGGTCAGAACAGGGGCTCACGTGTCATTCGATAAGCCCAGACCAGACTCGCTGGGGCCTAGGGGGACTAGGGGTGGTGGGTAGAAGGACAGGGGAGGTGTAGGTTTCTTGGGGTACAGCGATGATGGAAAAAGGTGAGGAGTTCTTCAGAAGGATACTGTAACGGAGGAAAATGCATTAACTGAATCTGTAATCCGATTAAGATGTTAGTTTAGATGTATTGTTTTTAGTCTCTTCTGTCATTGGAATTTGCAAACAACAAAACTCTTTGACCTCAAGTGAATGGCTAATACTATCCTCACTTTCCAAATATTAACATTAGTACAGTTTCTCTGTATTTGAGTAAGCAATAGTAAAGAAAAAAGTAGCAGTCATTTTCTAATTGTTTTCTAAGTGACAATAGGTTGTCTGTAATCCATTGACCTGACCGTCAACCACATGAAGGCTAGGCTAAAACCAATTAGGGGACATCGCTTGACACAATGTCTAAATGATGGCGTTGACATGAGTCCGTGCCCAATTTTAACCGCAAGGCGCACCAGAACCCTAGATGAGGTTCTCCCCAGTGACCGGCAGGAGGCCGAGGTGTCGCTGTGTCGCGCTCTGGCCAGGGAGGCCACAGCCCGTTCCTGCGGTCGCAACTCAAGCGTTGAGAGAAGCGATACGATAGCCCTGGCATCTTGTAAACATCATCACTTGGTTATGGGCCGTCCCATATCAAGAGGCTACATGTCAACAGTTGAGCATCCGTAAAATCTGCCCTCAGATGATGAAAATGGGATATGGGCCATGTGTTTGCGGGTACAAGCAATCCCCTTTCCCTAGGGATGACCCCCTCCTCAAAGTCTCACACACTGTATTTATAGATGAATTACCAACCCTCCACTTACCTGAGTCACTGAAGCACGTTTAGCTAGCTAGATAGCATCTTGACCAAAGTTGATAGGACTTGACGCCTGAGTAGTCAGACCCCTCACTGGGACGACTTCTCACGGCAGCAGGTAGGCTACACGTTGGTTTCTGTTTCTAGTGAGGATTTAAAAAGAGGGCTGTTAGGAGTTGTCCACAATTGTTTTCATACAGCATGGTTAAATGTACAACAAATCCTCTGACTGTAAATAGACCATAACCAGATAGTGGGTTCTATACGTTCATATTAGGATCATGATATCTGGCAATTGTTGAACCATGTTCCTCTATGATAGGCCTTCTGTCAGTAGCTTTGTGTCGCACAGAGGAGATCAAATGTCCTCCAGTCTATACATGTCAATAGGATACAGTATATCCATATCAAGGTCACGATGCCTGATAAAAGAAAAGCGCATTAGTTGAACCATGCTTGGCCATGGAGAATACATTCTAAAAGCTTTAACAAGAGCAAGGTATTGCGTTTCATTTGAAAACAGCATAACAGTTTGTAAAAGCAGATTATTTCAGGTCATCCCACCTCCCTAACCTTTGAACCCCTAACAGCTAATTCCATGGGTGAAAGCGCATGATCATTTTTTTTTACAGACAACAGAGCACGAGAAGAGGGCCAACATGAAGAGATCAAATGATCAAATGACCTATGATAGGTCATCCGTCATTAACTGTGGTTTATATCAAAGGTCGTGAAATCATCCGCTGATGACAGCTCCGTGTGGCCTAACACTGTCCCTGCCCACTCGCCTCTAGCAAATTACCGTGGTAACTAGATACCTCCGGCAACGCTGGCTGACACATCTGTCCTCCACGACTCGCTGTTCTGAAAACACAACATAGAGAGGCTTCACTGTACTGTAGTTCAAATGACACACTGTACACACACACACACACTGTTCTGAAAACACAACATAGAGAGGCTTCACTGTACTGTAGTTCAAATGACACACTGTGTACACTGTACACACACACACTGTACACACACACTGTTCTGAAAACAACCTAGTGAGAGACTCCTGTTCTGAGAAGCTCAAATGACACTGGAGCCACACTGTCGACCTGTTAGTTCTATGGGGCACGGGATTATTTTTCACTGTTCTATTGTAGCATGGTGATTAGCCTGACAGCTGTTCGTTTTGGAATAAGCTAGACTATGCTAACTCTTAGCCTTTGGCAGAGCGGAGCCCAAGCTACTAACAGTACCCATGTTAATTTATGTTATTTTGACAAGGTGTTGCTGTCTAATAAAGATACTGCTGTCTGAGTGACAGCGACGTCTCGACCCACCTCCGATACAGCTAGATAAGTACTTAGGCCTATAATTAGCAACCAGGAAGTTGTACAGAAGACACTTCATATGTCATAAGCTATGGCTGCGATCCATATGGCACCCTATTCCCGATACAGTATACTTCTTTTGACCTGGTGCCATAGGGCTCTGGTCAAAATGAGTGCACTATATTGGGAATAGGGTGCCATTTGGGATGAAGGCTGTTTATGTATCTGTATATAGCACAGTCTAGTCCAATATGTTTACAGGTCTACGGCCATGTTTTAGTTATAGGGTAAAGCTGTTTACCCTTAGGTGAGGGGTATAGCTTACATTTGGAAAGAAAGTGACCCTGGAGGGCTGTAAATTCCAGCCTGGTCACTCTCTCTCACACACACACACACACACACACACACACACACACACACACACACACACACACACACACACACACACACACACACACACACACACACACAGCTTAAGGGGAGTATAATTACCTGTCAACGACTGCATCAGCAGAGGAGGATTTAATGGATCCCCAAGCTTAGTGTGTGTTTGTGTTACCAGGCTATAATTTACTACTTTCCAGTGTCACTTTCGTTCCAAATGTAAGGTATACCCCTCACCTATGAGTAAACAAGTCAACTATTTCAACATGGTCACAGACCAGTAAATCTAATGGACTAGACCAGGGATGGGCCACCGGCGGGCCGCGGAACAATTTCACCCCCCAACTCTCAACTTACTGTTGTGAGTTAGAATAATAGAACACACAAGGTGCAATTTTGAAATGTCAGGGATTTTCTCTTTTGATTGGTAAATGAGTCTAGCGTCCACCTATTTAAACTTGTAGTAACCATGGCCAAATTATCGACCGGGTTGGGGCCAGTTATCATATTAAAAACTGCAAACTTTTCTGTTAACCCCATGTCAAAATGTGTAGAATTGCAGAAAATGACCTTTTTTTAAACGTACTTATTTATTTTCGCTGTCACGAGGGGGGGGCGCTGGCATGTTTTGCTCGCAAGGTGGGGGTGTGGATGTGGGTATGCAGATCCACTGCAACCCCTCATGATGAGTTCTGTTTTTTTGTGACCCCCCACTCCCATCAAAGTTGTCTATCCCTGGACTAGACTGTGCTATATATACAGACATAAATAGGCTGTGTGTGTGTGTTTCCACGCCTGTGTGTGTTTTAAGCTAAAGCTGTCTGAAGGTCACAGCAGTGGACAGTGCGGAGAGAGCGAACTCTGCTCATCGCCGGCCAACCAAAGAGAGAGCTGATCGGGAAGGTTGACGGAGGGGAAAATACTCTTAAAATAGGTTTCTTTGTAACAGCCACAGAGCTTAGGGAAATGGAGGCAGGGATGAGGAGGGAGGAGAGGAAAGGAGGGGGGGGGGTGGGGGTATTTGTATGGAGGAGTCTCAACCAGGACTGTGCGACTCTTTAAGGCTGCAGCACTGGGCATGGTGCCCACCACTCCTCTGCTTCGCTAGCCAGGGACACTGGAACACCACAGGGGATTTGAACTCACCAGAGAGTGAGAGAGAGAACACACAATTGGGCTAAGAAGCAAACACACAAATGGGTAAATGTGCGAGCACACACATTACACCAAGATGGGTATTCACACTCCTCTCTCTCTCTCTATCTCTGTCTGTCTATGCACGCTAACTCAGTAAGACACATATTTGCCCAGGCCTATTCCTTCCACGTTTGGGGTCTCAGCGCTAGCTAGCCTATCCCCACATCGTCCTTCCTGCTCCCTCTAAGCATCAGTTAAGTCCTCCCCTCCTGCAGCCTGATTGGACCTAAAGTGGAAAAACACCCTTTATATTAATACCATCTGACAGAGCCTTCTTCCAATGTCAGTCAGCATTTTAATCGGCTGATAGGCCCCTCTGGCCCAGGCCTGGACATTGTATCCCTCTCCATTCATGACTTGGCTCGCCAGGCCTGGGGGTGTGTTCATTAGGCACCAAACGGCGGAAAACAGACAAACAGGGAGGGACTAAATGGACATGCCCAATAAGAAAGGCTTATTATCCTTTTCTGTTGCAAAACCTTGTAAACAATTTTCTGTCACGTGCCCTAATGAACAGGGCCCTGGAGATGTCTGGTTGCCTGGTTGTTTGGTGTCTGAATGTCATCGTCTCCATGGGCCTCATTAGTATCAGAGTCCAGAGTTGAGCTATGGATCTTGTTTCTCCACGGATTAGATCCTAGGATATTCAGGCCCCTGCGCTCGGTGTGTGTGTGCCCGGGCGTGTGCGCGCATGCACTTTAGGGGGAGAGGGGCTAGGCTATATTATTACCAACAGTATCTCAGATACCCTGACGGTTAGAGTGATTTTTAAAATACCTGTTTCACGTTGCATCACCATCATGTTGTGTCATGTCAATAGCTTAGGTCCTGTTATCTAGTTGAGGTGAATGGGTCCACATTGGCTGGTTGAGGATAAATTGGAGGCTGCTATTTACAGAGTAGTCCGTTCGCGAACAGGCAATTAGACTTGACTTCCTCCTACGTCCTTCTCCTAAATGTATGGTGTCAGTGTAATTACGTCAGTGTATAGGCTTCGTGGAGCGCTGCTGTGTGACTCTGTGTAGTCTACACCGGCTTGTGTTAAATGCTAACGTCTGTGTTTCTATTCTCCAGTGTACAAGTCTCCAGAGTATGAGTCCCTGGGCTTTGAGCTGACCGTGGAGCGCCTGGTCCACATCGGTTACCCCCAGGAGCTGCTCAGCTTCGTCTACGACCCCGCCTTCCCCACCAGGTGACACCACACACACACGCACACACACACCAGGTGACCACCAATCACATCATACCGTTAATGTTGTTGCCATGGTGATGGTGTTATACTGCTATATTTTTAATTTTTTACTGGAAAACGCTTTGATGTCAACGGGGCACCAGCTGTACTTTATTACCAGGTACCTATTACATATCACATCATGGTTGCCATGCTGTTGCCATGGTGAGGACGTTTTAATGCTATTTTTGTACCTGGATGCGTGGGTTTCTAATTTGGTCCTGGTTGTAGCTAGGTAGATTGTCTGTCTGACGGGCTTTTAAGGATCATGTATAAACCATTTCTAGACGTATTCTAACTGACTGAATGATGTTGTTTCTCTGTATTTCTTCAGAGGTCTGGTGTTTGACACCATGTACGGGAACCTGTTGAAGGTGGACGCCTACGGCAACATCCTGGTCTGTGTCCACGGCTTCAATTTCCTACGAGGGTAAATGGTGAACCCAACGCTCTCCTAACCTTCTCGCAACGTCCTCCCTTACGTCCCCTCTCCCCAGATCATTGAGCGGGTTTGAAGGTTAGATCCCGGTCTACCTGCCAAGAAATCCTCCTGACGTTGCATTTTCTTTTTCCCGTCTCTCCCCCAGACCTGAAATACGGGAGCTATACCCGAACAAGTTCATCCAACGTGACGACACTGAACGTTTCTATATCCTCAACACTCTCTTCAACTTGCCAGGTAGAAGGAGGAGAGATTCTGTCCATGCCAGAGCCATTCAATTATTTAAATATGTGTTTATCTCCATCTAGATTCAACTGTCATTCATAAGAGGGACAAGCCCAGACATGCCCTGCATTTTGTCTGAGCACAGTTTGAGGCAAGGCCATGGAGTTCAACTTAACTTTATTGACACTCGATTGATTTTACAGTACAGTTTCCCTCTCTCTCCAGAGACCTACCTCTTTGCCTGCCTCGTGGACTTCTTCTCAAACTGTGACCGATATGCAAGGTAAGGAATCCCTAGTCACACTACCCACCTTATTTTTCTTGTGGGTTATATACACAAGTCATTCCTGGATGTGACATGGCAACATTTGATAGGCCAATTAGACAACATGACAACAGGGTAGGTCCATATCTCCAATAAAAATCCTCCAATAAGGAAATACTATAGCCCTAACCCTGTTAAGCCAGTGGTTGAGTAATAGGACCACCCTTTTATTGTGTCATAAACAAGATACTTTATTAGGATTACTCAGCTACCTGAATGATTATTGGTCTTTGATACTAATCATTCCACGAATGCATGCAGTAACTTAATTCCATATTTTCAGATTTCATTACTTTTTATTATTTAAATTAATCTCTAATGACTAATCATCTAGCATGATGTAATATCATGTCTATCGTCTCGATATAATTATACAATCGTTTGTTAGCGATAGTTTTAATGAATTCTTTGTGTGATGTGATCTGCAATGGAATGGCTGCATGTCTTCTCCTCTGAAACGAGCTGTTGGTCTTTTAGGGGGAGATTGCTTTCCTGTTTGGCTGGAAACCACCTCAAACAAGGGAAGACTATCCCATTTAAAAGCAAAACAAAAACAAAACAAAAAATGTAGTGAAAATGGCTACTAGCGTTTAAAAGCAAAGCTCTCTGTCTGGCCTTGGCCTGTCCACTGGCTCTGTGTGTCCCTCTCCTCCCCCCTTACCTCAGCTGTGAGACTGGCTTTAAAGATGGCGACCTCTTCATGTCCTTCAAGAGCATGTTCCAGGACATCCGCGACGCCGTCGACTGGGTCCACTTCAAGGTAGCGTGATGAGGAAGTCTATCACAATGCAATCATTTGTTCACTTCAATTCACTTTACATCCATTTCAAGGTATTATATGGGGCTAAACGCCCAATGATTATCTTTATCTTGAAGCAATCATTTACTGTTTATCATAGTGCTAATGGTATGTACAGTGAGTGTCATCATAAAGAAATCATTTTGTATGATGTATCGATGCGTGCTTGTTATTTGTCTATGTATTTCAACCTATTTACCTGTAGTCTTGTCTTCCAGGGCACCCTGAAGGAAAAGACAGTAGAGAACCTTGAAAAGTACGTAGTGCGAGACGTAAGTACACACATTAACATTTGATCAGCCCCTTCACCGCTCGACTTGTGTCGTATTCCTATGGGAACACACTGACACGACCACTTCAAAACCTGATGAGAAGTTAACATTTTACTTTACGTCTCTGTCCGTATGCCTGTACGAACGCACTGTATATGATAATGGCTTTGTAATATTTAGTGTTCTCTCTCATCAAGGCAAAGCTGCCTCTCCTGCTGAGTAGATTGAATGAAGTAGCCAAGGTGTTCCTGGCCACCAACAGTGACTACAAATACACACACGTGAGTCCACAGTACTGACCACTGTTTACACACACACACTCTGTCATTACACACACACTCACAGAGGAATGGACGCTTCACATGCACAGTACACAGTACACAGTAACATCCTTCAGAGTCCAAAACAATAGGTAAGTCCTGCCTTGTTAAACGTCCATGCAGACAAACATTTAATATGCAAAGCAAACGTACACACAGCTTCTCAAAACATGTCCTGGCAAACTGTCACGTTTGCATATGAAACTGGGGTGATGTGTTTGCGTGCTGAACTGGGGCCTATAGCTGCGGTATCTGTCCCAGTCACCAAGACATTTAAATGAGATGACTAATAGACTCGTTATGTTGTTTAATTTTCTCACAGAAGATCATGACATACCTGTTTGACTTCCCCCACGGCCCGAAGGTAAGAGAATCATTTCAACGTTCATACACGGCATTCTCCCTCAGACATGAAATCTTGTTAACTACATGCATCTACATAAGTTAACTATAGTCGGTACGCATTGGCCAGAATCTGTCTGTGTGTGGTTGGGTTGCAGCACGGGACGGCCCACCGGCCGTGGCAGTCCTACTTTGACCTGATTCTGGTGGACGCCAGGAAGCCTCTGTTCTTTGGAGAGGGAACGGTGCTCAGACAAGTCGACACAGTGAGCAATTACACCATCGCACCTCTGCACTCACGTAGATGGAGAACGGGTACTGTCAGAACACAGTGCCAAGACTTCTGAGTGTGGTAGCCTGATAGTGTGGTAGCCTGATAGCTAACTTGTCACACAATGTGAAGTACAACTTCTAAAGAATTATAATTTGAGCAAGTTGAGGTGACTAATCTGCTTGGAGTAATGGTCAAAGTAATGGTCAAAGCATATTGATTCAACAGTAGCTAAGATGGGGAGAAGTCTGTTCATAATAAAGCACTGCTCTACATTCTTAACAACACTATCATCAAGGCAGGTCCTACAGGCCCTAGTTTTGTTGCACCTTGACTACTGTTCAGTCTTCTGGTCAGGTGCCACATAAAGGGACTTAGGAAAATTGCAATTGGCTCAGAACAGGGCAGCCCGGCTGTCCCTTGGATGTACACAGAGAGCTAACATTAATACTATGCATGTCAATCTCTCCTGGCTCAAAGTGGAGGAGAGATTGACTTCATCACTACCTGTACTTTGGCATATAGCTCGGACACCCATGCATACCCCACAAGACATGACCCCAGAGGTGTCTTCACAGTCCAGAACAGACTATGGGAGGCGCACAGTACCACATAGAGCCATGACTACATGGAACTTTATTCTACATCAAGTAACTAATGCAAGCAGTAAAATTAGATTTAAAAAAAATAAATAAAAACTGATAAACACACCTTATGAAACAGCGGTAACATAGGCACAGACACATGCATACACACACACGATAACATGCGCACTATACACACACACGCGTACACCTGGATTTTGTACTGTAGATATGTGGTGGAGTAGGGGCCTGAGGGCACACAGTGTGTTGTGAAATCTGTGAATGTAATCTTTTTTTCTTTTTTTTTTCCAAATATTTTTTATTGAACACACATTGTATAAACTGCCTTCATTTTGCTGGACCCCAGGAAGAGTAGCTGCTGCTTTGGCAGGAACTAATGGGGATCCAGAATAAATACAAATATTTGACATTGTTTTGCGGTGAGGTTACTGTTCCATGTGTTCTCTGGATGTTAGACAACAGGGCGGCTGAAGATCGGGACCTACACCGGACCCCTGCACCATGGCATCGTCTACTCTGGAGGTAAGATACAGTACCTGGGGAAATGCACTGACTCACAGCACAAACAGCCAGACAGCACTGCAAACTTCACAAACCATCTAACTAGCAGAGTACTTCTAAACAAGAGGGATCTCAGTTCACCTTTATTTAGCCAGCATCGTCTTTTCAACAACGTTCACTGTTGTCCAGGGAGATCTGGGTTCCCTAAAAACAAAACAATGGTATGACTCTTAAAAACAACGTGGGACAAATCTTTAATAAAACAATAACGTCCAGTAACATCTACATTTCAATATGTCCCTCTCTCTCGCCCAGGTTCTTCTGACATCGTGTGTGACCTGCTGGGGGCCAAGGGGAAGGACATCGTCTACATCGGAGACCACATCTTCGGGGACATCCTCAAGTCCAAGAAACGCCAGGGCTGGAGGACCTTCCTCGTCATCCCCGAGCTGGCCCAGGAGTTGCATGTCTGGACTGACAAGAGCTGTGAGTCACACTCGTAGTCTCACACGCAGTCACACACACACACACACACACACACACAGTCACACACACACACACACAGTCACACACACACACAGTCACACATACAAAAGGACGGGTGGACAATCCCATGCAAGCAGCCAGACAGACGTGTGCAGACACACAGATACTCGTACATAAAACGGCTGATGGACACACTGGAGAGCACTGGTCCTCTGTAGCTCAGTTGGTAGAGCATGGTGCTTGCAACGCCAGAATGATGGATTCGGTTCCCGGGACCACCCCTACGTAAAATGTATGCATGCATGACTAAGTCGCTTTGGATAAAAGCGTCTGCTAAATGGCATACAGTTCCTTCAGAAAGTATTCGTACCCCTTGACTTATTCCACATGTTGTTGTGTTACAGCCTGAATTCAACATGGGTTCAATATATTTTTCTCACCCTTCTTCTACACACAATACCCCATAATGACTAAGTGAAAACATGTTTGTGTTTTATTGAAAATAAAATACTGAAATATCTCATTTACATAAGTATTCGCACCCCTGAGTCAATACATGTTAGAATCATCTTAGGCAGCGATTACAGCTGTAAGTCTTTCTGCGTAAGTTTCTAAGAGCTTTGCACACCTGGATTGTACAATATTTTCACTTTAATTATTTATTTATTTTATTCTTTAAACTCTGTTAAATTGGTTGTTGATCATTGCTAGACAACCATTTTCAAGTCTTGTCATAGATTTTCAAGTCAAAACTGTAACTTGGCCACTCAGGAACATTCATCATCTTGGTAAGCAACTCCAGTGTATATTTGGCCTTGTGTTTTAGGTTATTTTCCTGCTGAAAGGTGAATTTGTCTCCCAGTGTCTGTTGGAAAGCAGACTGAACAAGGTTCTCCTCTAGGATTTTGCTTGTGCTTAGCTCTATTCAATTTATTCTTATGCTAAAAAAACTCCCTAGTCCTTGCCGATGACAAGTATACCCATAACAGGATGCAGCCACCACCATGCTTGAAAATATGAAGAGTTGTCCTCAGTAATGTGTTGTGTTGGATTTGCCCCAAATGTAATACTTTGTATTCAGGACATAAAGTTAATTTCTTTGGCACATTTCTTGCAGTATTATGTCTGGCAGTTTTAGTTTCCTGCCTTATTGCAAACATGATGCATATTTTTGAATGTTTTTGGTTCTGTACAGGCTTCCTTCTTTTCACTCTGTCATTTGTTAGTATTGTGGAGTAACTCCACAGTTGTTGATCCATCCTCAGTTATCTCCTATCACAGCCATTAAACTCTGGAACTGTTTTAAAGTCATGGTGAAATCCCTGAGCGGTTTCCTTCCTCTCTGGCAACTGAATTAGGAAGGACGCCTGCAGCTTTGTAGTGACTGGGTGTACTGATACACCATCCAACGTGTAATTAATAGTTTCACCATGCTCAAAGGGATATTAAATGTCTGCTGTTTCATTTTTACCCCTCTGCCAATAGGTGCCATTCTTTGCGAGGCATTGGAAAACCTCCCTGGTCTGTGTGGTTGAATCTGTTTGAAATTCACTGCCGACTGAGGGACCTTAACTTATTTAGGCTTGCCATAAGAAAGCGGTGGAGTACTTATCGACTCAAGACAATTCAGCTTTTCGTTTTTAATTCATTTGTAAAAATGTCGTAACTTAATTCCACTTTGACATTATGGGAAATTATGTGTAGGCCAGTGACACAAACTCTCAATTTAATCCATTTTCAATTCAGGCTGTAACACAACAAAATGTGGAAAAAGTCAAGGGGTATTAATTAGTCAAGGGGTGTATATTATAGCAGTGACACACTTGTGCGCACACACACACACACATTCATGCACAGGCACACATACACAAATATAACTGTGATGTGTCATTGTAGCTGTAAAATGCCCTCGTAAACCTCTCAGCGGCCTGTGAGTGACAGCCTGCCAGAGAGAGGGTGAATGAGAGAGGAAGATAAAGAGGGGGAGAGTGAAAAAGCAACAGATGGAACAAGAGTGAGCCAACACCTGTGATTAAGCGCAGTGGTGTAAAGTACTTAAGTAAAAAATACTTTAAAGTACTACTTACGTTGTTTTTTTTTTGTGTGTTATCTGTACTTTCTCCACCGCTGATTTAAGGGAGGAGGAGGGAAAGGGAAATATGTTGTGACTGAGACTTACCCTGGCCTCCTTTTCCTCTTCTGTCTCACAGCGTTATTCGAGGAATTGCAGGGCCTGGACATTTTCTTGGCGGAGCTCTACAAGTGAGTACTGCACCGTCTACTCCCCTACAACGCCCCTCTGCTCGCTCTCTAGGCTGCCTCTGCACCTGGCGTGTGTGCGTGAATGACTGTTTGAGTGTGTGCGTTGGTGTGTGTCACCGTCGGCTCCCTGTGTGTGTGTGTGTGTGTGTGTGTGTGTGTGTGTGTGTGTGTGTGTGTGTGTGTGTGTGTCGCCCTTGGGTCAAAGTCTGCAAGGTTTTCCCCTATCGGTCTGATGATAACTGGCTTCAGTCAGACTTCAGCCCATTTAGAAACAGTCTGTCTATCTATGTAGGCCTGTCCCCTTCCGTCTTGCTCTTTATAATAGTGACTAGCACTGTCTTTGCTCTCTCACTTCCAATCCCCTTCTTCTCTATCTCTTTGCCCTCTATCTAACCCATTATCTCTCTATCTCTCCAGGCATCTGGACAGCAGTAGTAATGAGAGACCTGACATCAGTGCTCTCCAGAGAAGGGTCAAGGTACTGATTCTACACGTTTCCATAGCAACTACAGAAACATTATTCAATATGTCCACATGTGTCCCTGAATAGTTACAGGTTTCAGTTTAGTCTTTAAACCAAATCATTCTCAACTGTGGACTTATATGGTCTTACAACCCCTAAGTAAACTCCTGAAAATACGCTATGATGCTCCTCCCGTCCCATCGAAAGCTTGGATATACCGGAACACAAGTCGCTGAATTTACATTGTCCTCCTCCAGGAATTTTGTAATTAACCAGGAAAATACCCTTGGTTGTTAGAAACCTCTTTTTAGAAGGGGACCTGGCAAGAGGTCAGTAGGAAGTAGTCAGTAGGAAGTAGTCAGTAGGAAGTAGTCAGCAGGAAGTAGTCAGTAGGAATTAGTCAGTAGGAAGTAGTCAGCAGGAAGTAGTCAGTAGGAAGTAGTCAGCAGGAAGTAGTCAGTAGGAAGTAGTCAGCAGGAAGTAGTCAGCAGGAAGTAGTCAGCAGGAAGTAGTCAGCATGTACACATAACACATGAGCACAGAACCATACATTAAAACATATTTGACAATGGTCATCACTTTCTTCCATCAGAGCTTGACATATTTTCTGAGCGTCTTTCGGCTGAGTATCTAAACCCGGTGTTCTTCTCCCCTCCCCAGAAGGTGACCCATGACATGGACATGTGCTATGGTATGATGGGTAGTCTGTTCAGGTCTGGCTCCAGACAGACTCTGTTTGCCTCTCAGGTGATGCGCTATGCTGACCTGTACGCTGCTTCCTTCATCAACCTCCTGTACTATCCCTTCAGCTACCTCTTCAGAGCTGCTCACGTACTGGTGAGTCACTGTGTTCAATTCCTTTGTGGATTTTTGCTAACAGTTTACAACAAAAGGGAAGAAATGCAGCATTTACAGAATAAAATATTGCAGAGAATGTAGTGTGAGATACAGCCCTTTCTTTTGCTAATTGGAAAACTGTAATTGTTAGAAATTGATGGTTAAAAATATAGATGCACATGAATCAACATTTCTGGCTAGTTTAATAAAAAATATACAGTACTTGACTCTTATTAACTTACATAGTCTGGTGCACATCTAGCTGAAACACTGACAGGCAGAGTGACATTTGCATTAGTTGGTATGTATGAGTTATCTTCTCATTTAAATACAAATGTCTTTACCAGACATATTATCTGAGACATGCACACCACATACACACAGTAATCACTTTTCTGTATAACAAGTTCAACGCATGGTAATAATATTATGATATTACGTATTGGTGAGCTGAAACTGTGTACTAGCTGTTAGCCACCTGGAAGTGCTCTGAGTTGACTTTGGTAGTAGCCTCTCTCCTCACCTTCTCTCACGCTCTCGCTCTATGTCTCTCTCTCTCACTCTCTCCCCTCCCAGATGCCCCACGAGTCAACGGTGGAGCACGCGCACATCGACACGGACACCGAGTCCCCCCTGGCCACGCGCAACCGCCACTGCACTGACAGCAAGGACCCGGAGTGCTGTAGCAACAGGAACCACAGCCAGCTGACCCGGTCCATCAGTGAGATCAAACCCCCCAACATGTTCCCCCAGACCCCACAGGAGATCACCCACTGCCACGACGAAGATGACGATGAGGAGGAGGAAGAGTAGATGGAGGAGGTGTGATGGCGTGACCCGAACCAGGCTTGATTCCTTCCTAGGAAGAGGAAGAGAGAGAGAGGAGTGAAAAAACGTCTTGATTCCTTCCTGATGTTTCCCTGAGGGGGTTTTAGAGTATAAATACTTCTAGGAAGATATAAATGATAATGTACTCTATAGTCCACAGTAAGAGTCCATGTAGGATACATTGGAATGAGGGGGGAGGGGATATGGCCATTGTAGTGTATCTATAGGAGATTTATATATAGAGAGAAATTAAGCTACTTTTTATACTAGAGATGTATCAGGATATTAAGGTTTTATTAATCAGATCAGTCAGCTGTATGTTACTATAGTAACAGTTGCTGCTCGGTGCCCACCCCTTTTCAAGTTTTACGTTTTCAATGTTTGTTTTTTCTATGGATTTTTATGATGAAATGGGAAAAGGTTGACTTGAAGTTGGCCCATTTTTTAATTTATTTTAATTTTAAGTTTTAAGTTGATGAAGCTTAAGCAGTTTTTACGGCATAGGATGTTGTAGCAGACAAATATACACGAATACACACAAGAAGCAAATATTACGAACACTACTTTTCTCTGTACTGACCGTACACAGTGTCTGGTCATAGAGAATAATTCCCTGTGTGTGTTTACATAGTGCACATTAATGCAGGCACCATACGGTAGTTTCAATGTGAAGCACTAAGACGGAATAGCCTTTGCCAAACAGTATGTGCAGTACTGTATATAAGCTCTATATACTGTTTTGCTGTTATCCTTTTGAAATGACAGAACGTGTTCTAGCCCTGCTGTACTGGCGTTGAAAGAACACGCGTATCGGGCAACATGGCAATCCAAAAACATGGTCCAAAAATGTATTTCTCGCTGTTTGTTATTTTGGTATTTTTTTTGCAGTATAATTCCTCCCGTCGTGACCCTGCATAACACAGCTTGTGTGTCCGGCCTTGGCCAATCAAAAGTCGAGTTTGCGTCGTCCTGAGCGACTGTATCCAAGGCATCCATAATTGTACTAAAGAACAGTGCGATGTATGTTTTGGGTTACACAAAGCACAAGTCTGATTGTGGGTAACTAATTGTCAGTGTTAGCTCTATATGACATGAAACGTGCTGTCTATTTTAAACTATGGTGCACATAATGTCATCTGTGATTCTGTGTGGTTAACTTCAACTGACCTTTTGAAATGCATGAAATGCTGTTTCTAGGCAACCGTGCGTACAGGGTAACGATTATGCTGCCTCTTTACAGATGTGTTCTATGGCAACTGTGGACGGTCACATAGGCCTAATGCTATTGAGAGGCTGTGACCCAGTATTACTGTTCTCATACATGATACTGTAAAAAGAAAGACATTCATCATGCAAAATAATATTACATTTTTTTTTGTTCTCCTGTAGGATGATATGAGATATGGAAACCTGCAACATTGTTACACTATGTGCAACTAACATGCAGTAGTAGTTTTACCTTTTTTTACTAAGCTTGGAGTTGTTCGTTAAGTGTTCTCTTGAATATTAAATTGTAACAGTTTTATTTTATTGCATAGAACCGCTTTAGTTAGAACTGTCATATTCACCCCTACCGAACTAAACCCTCATATTCCATGTGTGATACTATGGTCTGGTGTTTCCTAGTAATTCTTTGCAGTTAACATGGAGAGTACAGTGTGTTATAGGAACAGACCTGGCTTCAAATACTATTTAAAATGTTTCAAATACTTGAGCCTGCTTGGAGTGCCAGGTGGGCAGAGTTGAACTTTTGTGAACATTTTTCTGCTTCCATTGCTCCAGGCAAGCTCAGTCAAGCCCCAATAAAGTATCTGAACTGATTTTGAATCGTATTTGAACCCAGGTCTGATCTACAGTAGGCCTTGATATGTAAAAAATAAATTCAGGTCAGCCTGGGTGCTGTGGCATTGTGTAGGCCTTGCACGGGCACCAGACAAGGAACCAACGCCTTGGCGAGAGGGCGTTTGTGTCTGACCGCCCCAGAGAGGTTCGGTTGGGCCTGGGAAAAGGACAAGAGTGTGCCCTCCTGACTGGTGGGAATAGCTTGTAGACTCCCCCTAGCAGGAAGATGTAGTATGAACGATGTATAAAGGACTGTAGCTACAGTATTCTGGAGTTTTGTTGGATCACTTAGGGGTAAGAAACACTGAATGATGCAAAGAAGCACCTGATATTTCCCAACAGGGTTGCGTTTGCTGTCTCCAAACATGAGCAAACCTTTTTAATTTTAAAATGGAAATTGCAATCGTTGATTAGGCCCACAATTCCACTGAAACGTTGAGATACTTCAAAAAAATGTGACTGGAAAATGTTACCGAATTGCTTAATATTAAACTTTCCTGTTTAGCAACGGAAATTCTTAACATTTTCAGTTGTGTGTCCTAATGAACATGACCCAGATGGTATGCAGTACGGAGGGCAGGACAACTGCCCTGGAAGAGGGGCGTTTTGTTTTTGTTCTAGGTTATCTGCAATATCATATGTGTATGCTATGTAAAACATGCGTATCACTTTATTTCTAAGGCATGTAGTTGTGTAGCTAGAGGTTTCGATTGGCCTGTTGATTTGGGCTGATGAAGGGAAGACCAATAGCAGGTCTCTGTTTGTAACCTGGTGTTGTTTGCCGAGGCAAGTAGTAAAAAGGGGAATGTGGGTTAAACTGGGGATCTTTGTAACAATTTTAGTAAGAGTAGAATCTGTTTTAGAGGAACTATATAGTGGTTCAATATTTTATTACTCTCTGGAAAAAAAGTATATCTTTTTAAGTATTGATTTAACTGGAAATAGTACAAAAACACCCGGGCAGCTGTATTCTTCACCTGGTTGGTTAGTTGTTGTTTTTTTGGTCTCATTACTGACGAATTCATAATAAAGCTTGGTCGTTGGGAGGAAAATTTGAAGTCCTTTTCTGTCAAAACACTTTACAAGACATTATTTCTATGCAATGCCGCAGTACAGTGCATTATGCATGTAAACTAAGTTACTAAAAGGCTGGCCAATGCAAGCAAATGGCTTACGTCAAAGTGTTATAACTATGGCTAGAACCGGGTTAGGGCTACAACTGATATGTGGAAGAAAACCTGTCCGTCTGTGAGAAAAAGCTCTGGCCACAAGTTCTACAAGGTCGTCTGTGTAGTAACAATTGTACACTTAATAATAATAGCCTTGCAGACCGATATGCTGAAAACTAGGCGATGTTGAAGAGCATGTATTTACCTTGCATCAGAAATGGCATTTTTTTTCAACAACAACACCTTGGTTTTGCTGTTTGTATTTGTTTTTTCTAACCAGTGTTTTCAGATTCTTAGTTTACAACGTTGTATATAATATTATAAGCTTTTACATTTACATGTTGTGGAAGAAATGTTCCTTAAATTCTTTATACATCTTTTTTGTTTTTTGGGCATTTTTCTGGTTTCAGACACCTTTTTTACTATAACGGCTTCAGTGCGTGTCTGAGCTAGCTAAACCTGGCCGACAGGTTAATGCCACGATCCATTTATACAATTTGTCCATTTTATACAAAATTTCAACAATTGCAGACCGAGCGTGACAACTATAACGCATTCACTTATTTTTTGTTTCGTGCATTTTCTTGGATGTTCCTCAGAGCGTTTTGTTTCCAGAATTATTATATAATGTGTACATTGGGGAAATTACGTTTATATGTACAATAAAAGCTAATTTTCCATAATAAGTCACTGGGTGTGTGTACTGTCTCCTGTTTCTTCTTGTTCTTCTTGCAAAACTATAGTTTTCAAATTTTAAGTAAAACGAGTATTTGAATGTAAGAATTATACTTGCATATAATCATACATAAACATTCTTGCATACAAAAAATGACTCAATATATCCAGTAATGTGTTAAAGTAAATGTTCTACAAATAAATGTGAATGAAAATATATTGCTTGCAAAGCTTTTTATATCCACTGAACTTCAGGGCACTTGCCTAGAATTCTCCTCTCCCACTGTTGACAAAACATCAAGCAAATGGGGGGATTACATTTGTCATTTTCCCTCCCCCTCACAGTTTAAAAGGGTTAACATTTGGGTGTCCAAAAGGTGACTCAAAACATGATTCAAGAATAGAAGTCCTGTCAAAGTTGGAAGATATAAACGTCCCATATTTCTTTTACAATTCTATTTAACTACACAAAATATAATATGCAGTAATCCCAAATCCAGCTAAAAGTAGGATTTTCTCTGAGCAAGCACCAAATCCCCATTTGTGTTACACTGTAATAAGATTTTAAAACTGATGGCATTTCTATTACATACTGTGAGTACATTGAGACTTACTACAACGCAAACATTGTGTGGTTACAGTTAACAGATGGATTTAGGCTACACAAGGGGAAATGTATACAGTATAGTGGAAAAAG
Source organism: Salvelinus fontinalis (assembly GCF_029448725.1). Taxonomy (NCBI): domain Eukaryota; kingdom Metazoa; phylum Chordata; class Actinopteri; order Salmoniformes; family Salmonidae; genus Salvelinus; species Salvelinus fontinalis. The sequence continues at coordinate 1,914,634 of NC_074667.1, forward strand.
TCATGAATAGGTACACAAATAAATGTAGATCTCCTAATGCTTTGATCCAAGGGTTAAATGTCCACAGCCCGTCAATGCGTTTGGCAGATCCTTGTACGCTAACATGCAAGGTCAAGGGGTAATATTTGCAGCAGCATCAGCTACATTTTGTGACTCAGCAACTTTTGCTTATAATGCAGCAATGCTCTGCAGCAATGGTTTTAACACAAATCAAGAATAGCAGGTACATTAAAACATGGAAATATTTGAAACAGACATGGGATGAATTTTTTTTTAAGGCATTTTTATGAGTATTTTTTTTGAAACAGTTACGTTTTTCCAGCCTTAAATACTTGTCAGGAAGATTAAACAAGACAAACCAGCTACTGAAAATGTAATTTTAACAGAAGGGTAAATCATCTTTGCAATAGATCATTCTGTCCTTGAAATTGCCTCCATACAATGTTCTGAACTGCCTATCTCTTTAATCTGAGCACCTTGTGTTGAGGGGAAAAATAACATATTCCATCACTAATACTCTTTCTGTTAATAATTCACTTTTTATTGTACCACCAACACCAACCAGAGCAGAATATGGAAATGCTTTTGTCGTGTTGAGTATCAAACATGTGGACAGGCACATATACATAGCAACATGAGGATAGACATGGTCCGAGTGACTCAGATAATGATAGAATGGAGAGTAGCAAGTGAAGTATTTTTCAACAGATCTAAAAGTGTCTTGACAAATACTGTAGTCGTTCATTGGTGATGTGTGTCTTATTTTTAGAGCGGAGAAAGTCCTCAGAGAAAGGGGGGGAAAAGAGAGAGAGCAATAGAAAGAGAGAGGGATCTCTTTTTTCAGGTGTTTCTTTTCCTGTGAATGTTCAGGAAGCAGGGGTAAAGACCACATGGGTCAAGATATAGGTCACAACAAGGTTCAAAAAACCAACACAAGACTACGTTGGATAGTCATATATGTTATTTTCAACATTCTGACATGAACATGTGAAAAGCCCTCATCTGCATATGTAGGACTTTTATTTTGAAGGAGATACCTCTTTTTTTCATATAAGTGTATTAGATACAGCAGTGATCAAAGTATAGATGGTAAAGTATAAATACAATCGTATTATATCATCATCATCATCGCTTATCTCTGGAATGATTGTCCTTGCAGAGCAGAGTTCACCTGATGCATAGGAACACTTACAAGTAAAACAACAAAAACAACAATATCTGGTCAGTGTTATTAATCTCTTCTATAGTCTGGTCATTTTGAAATGGAAGCCCCTTGCTGTATGTGGGAAGGTTGCCAACCAATGTGTTTTTTTAGAAGTTGTTTACGCTCACAGTAATTTGGGAATACTGTGACACGAAGAGAAATGGCGACCACCAGTGGTGAAAAGTTGCAATTGCACTCCCATACTATTTGGAGCTACATTCTGCAATGAAACTGCGTCAACATGCTTTACGTTAAGATGCTGCGTCTACAGAGATTTAGGATAGGAGAGTTATTTTTGGACTTCTACTTTAAGTTCAGCTTTGATTCATATAAAACCATTTATATACAAACTGATACAAAGAAAAAGTAAACTCAACATTACATTACCCTAGAAATAAGTTTGCACTTAAAGTTAATCTACTCAACAGAAGGCATACGTCTTGTACATACACCCAACCCTGGCTTGGTTCTTCATACATATTTCCCAAGAGACAAATGATAACAAAATACGGAATGATCCATCACAAAGAAAAACAGAGAATAATTTGTTTACAGGCTTATAGGAGAATTGTGATAAGAAATATACAACATATGTGTGGCTAAGATACATAAAACACATTAGTAGTTCTAATACTGTAATTGCATACATTCAACACAGTACATCAATAGTGAGAAGTCATATTTTCCTCAATTTCCCCCAAACTATGCATTGCTATGATTCAAGTCATCACAATTCAAAGAACTAGCATCTATAGTAACCAGCAAAGGGAATGTTTTCCTCTTACAATAAATAATTATAATAATAATAGTAAGCATTTTAATGTTAAGGTTTTTAGCTTCAGTGGCACATGGTCATTCAATGAATTATTATTAGACTACAAAGATGAAAAACTAGCATGTGAAAACAAGCACTTACGTGTTCATTTGGCAATGTTTTCACTTTAAAGTGTTTTAAGTTGGTGTGAACTTGAGCCTTACCAAAAAGAGCAGTCAGTCGCAGAAAAACACAACCATTTCTGTTCATCTCCAACAGTGACCAAGTGACCAAGTTAAAGGGTGTAAAACATCAACAAGCTTGGGGTGACAGGTAGTGGTTAGAGCGTTGGGCCAGTAACTGAAAGGTTGCTGGATCGAATCCCCGAGCTGACAAGGTAAAAAATCTGTCGTGCTGCCCCTGAACAAGGCACTGTTTCGCTGTAGGCCTTCATTGTAAATAAGAATTTGTTCTTAACTGACTTGCCTAGTTAAATAAAGGTTAAATAAAAATAAAGGCTTCAGTTCAAGCCCACACTATTGGATTAAACTCGCTAACCAGATGATTGGGGCATTGTGGGGGAAAAAAACGTTCTTCTTGCACTGAAAGAGAGCATGTCTGAAGCATCATTATTTTTGTTTCACACAGTAAACATTGTTTTTCATTACATCCTCACATTGCAAGAAGAATGTTACCTTCATCTCAAAGGTACACTCCAAAAAATGACGTCATTCACAGCGGGGCGACATCCTGCTTACTGACAACAACAAGAACATTTGAATTTGCCAAGGCTCCCCACTGTTGGCTCTTTCGAAGTTGCACCCTCCCACAATGCAATAGTCAATTTCAGTTTTGTTGGTGTCAATTTATTTAAGCAGGAAGTTGCCACACTGTGTATGCTATACACAGAGTGGACAAAACATTAAGAACACCTGCTCTTTCCATGGCATAGACTGACCAGGTGATTCTAGGTGAAAGCTATGATCCCTTATTGATGTCACTTGTTAAATCCACTTCAATCAGTGTAGATGAAGGAGGAGGAGACAGGTTAAAGAAGGACTTTTAAGACTTGAGATAATTGAGCCATGGATTGTGTATGTGTGCCATTCAGAGGGTGAATGGGCAACTCAAAAGACTAAGTGCCTTCGAACGGGGTATGGTAGTAGGTGCCAGGCGCACCGGTTTGTGTCAAGAACTGCAACGCTGCTGGGTTTTTCACACTCAACAGTTTCTCGTGTGTATCAAGAATGGTCCACCACGCAAAGGACATCCAGGCAACTTGACACAACTGTGGGAAGCATTGGAGTCAACATGGGCCAGCATTCCTGTGGAAAGCTTTCGACACATTGTAGAGTTCGTGCCCCGACAAATTGAGGCTGTTCTGAGGGCAAAAGGGAAGGTGCCACTCAAAATGACTGGAAGGTGTTCCTAATGTTTTGTACACTCAGTGTATGTAATAATGCATAGTCTGCCTTTAACCCCAAAAGCCAGTTAAAGAGTTTGATTGAATAAAGCTTACACTCTACGCTCAACATGAGCTGAAGGCGACTGAACATACTTTAACATGCCACACAACACACACAGTGGAAAGGAGAGTGCCGTGCCATACAAGAGGGTCATTCATGGACAATAGTTTAATGTCGAGGTTGCTTTTGTGAAGTTTATGATGCTCAACATGTTAGATGAGGTCATTAATACTGGCCAATGATCACGTTTGATTATTAATAATAAAAGACACATTTCCACATGCATTCATAAGTGCCAAGTTAGCACTTTTCAATGTCAATACATCCCGGCCCCAACCCCTACACCATAGTCGTAAGACTTGTCTGGATTCTATTATTAAGTCTGTTTTAAGTCTGTTAACTTAAGTCTGGATAACCTCCATATCAAACAGCAATATAATGAGGTCAAAGGGCTTCTGATCGTACATCGGCCATAATAGGGAAAAAAACTGGCTTAGGGACGGGTTTTGCTTGTGGACGGTTGCAACTCAGCATCTTTGAACCAAAATATACACATACATACTGTGCATCCAAACATACAAATATATCTGTCTCAATTTACAATAAAGTGATTTTTTAAATTCATAATCATCTCTTAAATATACTGTTTTTTTCCCATTGCACTTTGTTAAAATAATTAATATGATTTTTTTAAAGGCAATAGTGTGATTTTAAAAAGGTGAAAAGATACTGTACCATTAGCCTGATTGAGAAGAATAGTAAAAATAACAAGATCTGTAATATACATATCTTTAAAAGACCCTCACCTACTCATATACATGGATGTACTGTACCAGTCAAAAGTTTGGACACACCTACTCGTTCAAGGGTTTTTCTTTATTTTTACTATTTTCTACATTGTAGAATAATAGTGAAGACATCAAAACTATGAAATAGCACATATGGAATCATGTAGTAACCAAAAAAGTGTTAAACAAATCCAAATATATTTGATAAAATAGTAAAAATAAAGTGTCCAAACTTTTGACTGGTACTGTATGAGTATATATATATAAATATATGTAGCATGTATTTCAATATCACATATATACACACACAAACATCTACATGCCCATGCATGTTTGTGCGCCGGTATATGTCATATATTCTCCACACATACATATATACACACATATATATATATATATATATATATATATATATATAATAAATAAATGCACAAAAACATTCTTGGTTCATGGTTCCATGGTTTCCTTCAAAGCGGTATTTGGTACAGTCTTTGACTAACCATTTTGTCTGCATGCATTTGAGTCCTTCGTTGTAGTAGTACTAGTAGTACTACAGTAGTACTAAAGTAGTACTACAGTCCACTGCCAATCCCTGAACAAGAACAGACCGGAAAGTGTGTGTACTTATGTGTAAGTGTTTGTGTGTGGTCAGGGGAATGGGGGGGGGGGCATGCACACCGTTGTCCATCTTTCCGAGCTACTGGAATACCAGGGTACCGGGTATTTAAGAGGATGGATTGGCCGAGGACGGTCCAAGCCCACCCTAACAGGGTCTTCTAGAGGTGTGTGATGTGGGTGAGGGCCCAGAGTGCTATCCCTTTAGCCCCCTTTCCCACCCTTTAGCCCCCTTTCTGTTCCAGGCTGTGGAATCGGCCAGGGGTGGTGGAGGGTAGAGAGTAGAGGTTCAGGCTGGGGCTCAGTATACACATCTCCGTAGCCCCCTTCCCCTCAATTCCTCCAGGGTCTTCCATCCATAAGGGGGTGGTGGGTAGGAGTTAGAGGTCCTTCCCCTCAATTCCTCCAGGGTCTTCCAGCCATAAGGGGGTGGTGGGTAGGGGTTAGAGGTCCTTCCCCTCAATTCCTCCAGGGTCTTCCAGCCATAAGGGGGTGGTGGGTAGGGGTTAGAGGTCCTTGGATGTTGGAGGATTAGGCCCAGGCCCTGGCCCAGAGGGTACTAACACCGTCCCTCCTCACTCCTCTTACCCTCTCCCCCTGTCCCCAGACCCCTCCTCTCCCTCTGTCCCCACCACCCCAGTGTGGGCTAGATGGGTCCCTCATTGTGCGCAGTGTGGTTGACCCTGTGGGCCAGACAGTTCTGGGGCTGTGTGTTGAGGTTGAGCAGGCCGGCTGTCTCGTGGTGGGCCATAGATGGCGTCTCCAGCACGCCTCCCCCTCCACCATCGTGGAGCTCAGTGGTCAGAGTCAATTCGATCTTGGTGAACTCACTGTCCATCGACTGGGGCGTCTTATCCATGCGCGACGCCATCAGGGCGTTCTGGTACTGCTGACGGGTCACCTGCGGGAGGATAATACAGTTACATGATATCAGGTTATATGATATTAAAGTATATTAAATAGCATCCCTGGGCATCAGTTGAACTGGCAGATGTGGATATCTACATGTTCATCTTGAATGATAGCATAGCTACATTTCCAATAGAACATTCTTTTCCATTTTCTCCTGGTTTCAATCATGTTTCACCAACCGGACACATATATCTCACTAAAGTCACACAGGGTATGCCTCTGGGCTCCATGCTAGGCCCCCTCTTTTTCATAATCTACATCCTCCCACTTGGACAGATCCTACGCCAGTCAATTCAACCTCAACCTCCACTGTTCCACTGTTATACAAGCGACACTCAAATGTGACCCTTTTCAGGAAACTAGGCGTATGTCGCGGGTCACTACTTTACAGGACAGCCATTTGAACATAATATTTTTTTGATTTTTCAAAATGCGTTTTTTTTGTTGAAGAAAGGCCTTCTGGAACATGTAAACTTTCATGTGCCTTAATAACAAACTTGTATGCCATCTGTAAAAACGAATACAATTGTTAAATTGCAAGCCTAGTTGGTTTAGCCACAGAAAAAGCCAGCAACCTTCCCGCTAGCCATGATAGGCTTCAGTGTTTTTCGTCATTTTCGGTCACAACTTGCAGACTTGTTTACGTGTTGCTGTGCGTTTTGTTGCCAACCTTACTTTGCTACCTGACAACTTTACGTTTTTTACTTTTTAATTACCGTTTATCTAAAAAAAAGAAATCCTCACTCAACTCTTTTCCCCCATTCAACTTTTTCACTCCGGACGCTTTATCTGGACATGGTTCGTCAGGACCTCCAACAGCCGAAGCTAAGTAGTAACATTAACATGATGCCTTCTAATTGCAGTCGCTGTACTCATAATATACAGAAGAACGATCGCCTTGCGGCGAGGATAGGTCCGCGCAGCCGGACAACTTTCTCATGGCTTCTGGAGGGAAATGCTGTAGGAATGCTCAACCGGTGTCGCTCATTCAGCCGACAGAAACTTTCAACTGGTTTTCCCCATTAAGCAACGGGTCGGAGTCTGAGGCCGAGCCTTCTCTGGTCTCTACTCCTCCCGTTACGGGGTCTGAGACACCGAAGCTTCCCACCATTAGCTCTGACAAATTGAAAACCCTAGTCATTGGCGACTCCATTACCCGCAGTATTAGACTTAAAACGAATCATCCAGCGATCATACACTGTTTACCAGGGGGCAGGGCTACCGACGTTAAGGCTAATCTGAAGATGGTGCTGGCTAAGGCTAAAACTGGCGAGTGTAGAGAATATAGAGATATTGTTATCCACGTCGGCACCAACGATGTTAGGATGAAACAGTCAGAGGTCACCAAGCGCAACATAGCTTCAGCGTGTAAATCGGCTAGAAAGATGTGTCGGCATTGAGTAATTGTCTCTGGCCCCCTCCTAGTTAGGGGGAGTCATGAGCTCTACAGCAGAGTCTCACAACTCAATCGCTGGTTGAAAACTGTTTTCTGCCCCTCCCAAAAGATAGAATTTGTAGATAATTGGCCCTCTTTCTGGGACTCTTGATGTGATTGGCCTGACTGAAAAATGGCTTAAGCCTGATGAATTTACTGTGTTAAATGAGGCCTCTCCTCCTGGTTACACTAGTGACCATATCCCCTGTGCATCCCGCAAAGACGGAGGTGTTACTAACATTTACGATAGCAAATTTCAATTTACAAAATAAAAAATGATGTTTTCGTATTTTGAGCTTCTAGTCATGAAATCTATGCAGCCTACTCAATCACTTTTTATAGCTACTGTTTACAGGCCTCCTGGGCCATATACAGCGTTCCTAACTGAGTTCCCTGAATTCCTATCGGACCTTGTAGTCATAGCAGATAATATTCAAATTTTTGGTGATTTTAATATTCACATGGAAAAGTCCACAGACCCACTCCAAAAGGCTTTCGGAGCCATCATCGACTCAGTGGGTTTTGTCCAACATGTCTCTGGACCTACTCACTGTCACAGTTATACTCTGGACCTAGTTTTGTCCCATGGAATAAATGTTGTGGATCTTAATGTTTTTCCTCATAATCCTGGACTATCGGACCACCATTTTATTACGTTTGCAATCGCAACAAATAATCTGCTCAGACCCCAACCAAGGAGCATCAAAAGTCGTGCTATAAATTCTCAGACAACCCAAAGATTCCTTGATGCCCTTCCAGACTCCCTCTGCCTACCCTACAGAGATGCTTGTTCTAGGTCCCAAGAAACAAAGAGATCTTCTGTTGAATCTGACAATTAATCTTGATGGTTGTACAGTTGTCTCAAATAAAACTGTGAAGGACCTCAGCGTTACTCTGGACTCTGATCTCTCTTTTGACGAACATATCAAGACTGTTTCAAGGACAGCTTTTTTTCCATCTACGTGACAAATCCGACACTTTCTGTCCAAAAATGATGCAGAAAAATTAATCCATGCTTTTGTTACTTTTAGGTTAGACTACAGCAATGCTCTACTTTCCGGCTACCCGGATAAAGCACTAAATAAACTTCAGTTAGTGCTAAATACATCCAATTTGTAAGTCGCTCTGGATAAGAGCGTCTGCTAAATGACTTAAATGTAAATGTAAATGTAAATACGGCTGCTAGAATCCTAACTAGGACCAACAAATTTGATCATATTACTCCAGTGCTAGCCTCCCTACACTGGCTTCCTGTTAAGGCAAGGGCTGATTTCAAGGTTTACCTGCTAACCTACAAAGCATTACATGGGCTTGCTCCTACCTATCCTTCCGATTTGGTGTGAAGTTGAACGGAAAGGCTCTGGAGCAACGAACCACCCTTGCTGTCTCTGCCTGGCCGGTTCCCCTCTCCCTACTGGGATTCTCTGCCTATTACAGGGGCTGAGTCACTGGCTTACTGGTGCTCTTCCATGCCGTCCCTAGGAGGGGTGCGTCACTTGAGTGGGTTGAGTCACTGATGTGATCTTCCCGACTGGGTTGGCGCACCCCCTTGGGTTGTGCCGTGGCGGAGATCTTTGTGGGCTATACTCGGCCTTGTCTCAGGATGGTAAGTTGGTGGTTGAAGAAATCCCTCTAGTGGTGTGGGGGCTGTGCTTTGGCAAAGTGGGTGGGGTTATATCCTGCCTGTTTGGCCTTGTCCTAGGGTATCATCGGATGGGGCCACAGTGTCTCCTGACCCCTCCTGTCTCAGCCTCCAGTATTTATGCTTCAATAGTTTATGTGTCGGGGGGCTAGGGTCAGTCTGTTATATCTGGAGTACTTCTCCTGTCTTATCCAGTGTCCTGTGTGAATTTAAGTATGCTCTCTCTAATTCTCTCGTTCTCTCTTTTTTTCTCTCTCTCGGAGGACCTGAGCCCTAGGGCCATGCCTCAGGACTACCTGGCATGATGACTTCTTGCTGTCCCCAGTCCACCTGGCCGTGCTGCTGCTCCAGTTTCAACTGTTCTGCCTGCGGCTATGGAACCCTGACCTGTTCACCGGACGTGCTACCGGTCCCAAACCTGCTGTTTTCAACTCTCTAGAGACAGCAGGAGCGGAAGAAATACTCTTAATGATCGGCTATGAAAAGCCAACTGACATTTACTCCTGAGGTGCTAACCTGTTGCACCCTCAACATCCACTGTTGCACCCACTCCATTATTATTATTTGACCCTGCTGGTCATCTATGAACATTTGAACATCTTGGCCATGTTCTGTTATAATCTCCACCCGGCACAGCCAGAAGAGGACTGGCCACCCCTCATAGCCTGGTTCCTCTCTAGGTTTCTTCCTAGGTTTTGGTTTTCTAGGGAGTTCTTCCTAGCCACCGTGCTTCACCTGCATTGCTTGCTGTTTGGGGTTTTAGGCTGGGTTTCTGTACAGCACTTTGCGATATCAGCTGATGTAAGAAGGGCTATATAAATACATTTGATTTGATTTGACATGACGGGAGATGAGTTCGGATTGGTATGCCATATAGCACACTTCTGTCTATTTGAGCTGGTCGGTATGTGTAGGTAATCCTGTCTAACGCTGCTTTAAAAAATATATATTGCTTAGTAGAACTGCATAAGTGGTGCTCTGTACTTTCTGGAGGATCGAGTTTTGAAATCAGTGGAATTAGAGTATGACAGCTAAAGAGATGGAGAAAACACCTCTCTCCAGATTACATCTTCAAACTAAGGGCAACCATGGCATCTGTGACAGGGAGAAGCATCCAACCATGACGTATACGGGTAAGATAGTTTAGCTAGCTACATTTTCAGATATTACACATTTCTAATTTTGACAGTTGTTTTCATTTGAAGTTAAAGTGTACTGTTAGCTAGATAGCTAACATTAGCTGGCTGGCTTGCTACCTAACGTTACGTGTATGATCTTATTATTCGTATCTCAGAGCCATTTGCTTGGCTAGTTATAGCCTAATGTTAGCTAGCTAACAAGCCTGGTTGGTTAGCTACCTGCAGATTCATGCAGGGTAGTAACGTCATGAGTTGGGATTATGGTTCATTGTTTAGCTAGCTAGCTAGTTACATGTCTTAACAAAAGACTCCACTATGCAAATGTCCATTTTAATAGAATGTCACTGCGACAACTGTTAACCCGTTAGCTTGGGTGCTTGACTGCTGTAGTTAGGACAAAACGCTCAGATAAAGAGATTGGTGGAGCTAAAGCTCAAAAGGGTGCTGAATGGGTGTAGACAAAGAAGAGCTCTCCAGTAGGTACCAAAACATTCAAAGGCGATTTTCTCAAAAGTGAGTTTACAAGTTTATCAACTTTCAAAGCAAAACTACTTTCACATTGTTCCTCAAATGCAGCGTATGATATACCATTTTGTAGCTCTGTGTCTGCTTTTATCCAATGTAAAAAACACAATTTCAAATTTTGCTACATAAGACCGAATCAAGGCGGTTGGTCACAAATATGTGTGTCTGTGCGTGTGTGTACAGTATGTGCATGCACACGTGTGTGTAGAAGTGTGTATAGACACTCCTTGAAATACTGCAAGTTCGACAGCCATAACCGAGTAGTCTGGCATGTCTACAATTGAAGTCGGAAGTTTACGTACACTTAGGTTGGAGTCATTAAAACTCGTTTTTCAACCACTTCACACATTTCTTGTTAACAAACTATAGTTTAGGACATCTACTTTGTGCATGACACAAGTACTTTTTCCAACAATTGTTTACAGAGATATTATTTCACTTATAATTCACTGTATCACAATTCCAGTGGGTCAGAAGTTTACATACACTAAGTTGACTGTGCCTTTAAACAGCTTGGAAAATTCCAGAAAATGATGTCATGGCTTTAGAAGCTTCTGATTGACATCATTTGAGTCAATTGGAGGTGTACCTGTGGATGTATTTCAAGGCCTACCTTCAAACTCAGTGCCTCTTTGCTTGACATCATTGGAAAATTAAAAGAAATCAGCCAAGACCTCAGAAAAACAATTGTAGACCTCCACAAGTCATCCTTGGGAGAAATTTCCAAATGCCAGAAGGTACCACGTTCATCTGTACAAACAATAGTACGCAAGTATAAACACCATGGAACCACACAGCCGTCATACCGCTCAGGAAGGAGACGCGTTCTGTCTCCTAGAGATGAACGTACTTTGGTGCGAAAAGTGCAAATCAATCCCAGAACAACAGCAAAGGACCTTGTGAAGATGCTGGAGGAAACAGGTACAAAAGTATCTATATCCACAGTAAAACGAGTCCTATATCGACATAACCTGAGAGGCCATTCAGCAAGGAAGAAGCCACTGCTCCAAAACCGCCATAAAAAAGCCAGATTACGGTTTGCAATTGCACATTGGGACAAAGATCGTACTTTTTGGAGAAATGTCCTCTGGTCTGATGAAACAAAAACAGAACTGTTTGGCCAAAATGACAATCTTTATGTTTGGGGGAAAAAGGGGGACGCTTGCAAGCCGAAGAACACCATCCCAACCGTGAAGCACGGGGGTGGCAGCATCATGTTGTGGGGGTGCTTTGCTGCAGGAGGGCCTGGTGCACTTCACAAAATAGATGGCATCATGAGGATGGGAAATTATGTGGATATATTGAAGCAACATCTCAAGACATCAGTCAGGAAGTTAAAGCTTGGTTGCAAATAGGTCTTCCAAATGGACAATGACCCCAAGCATGCTTCCAAAGTTGTAGCAAAATAGCTTAAGGACAACAAAGTAAATGTATTGGAGTGGCCATCACAAAGCCCTGACCTCAATCCTATAGAACATTTGTGGGCAGAACTGAAAAAGCGTGTGCGAGCAAGGAGGCCTACAAACCTGACTCATTTATACCAGCTCTGTCAGGATCAATGGGCCAAAATTCACCCAACTTATTTTGGGAAGCTTGTGGAAGGCTACCCGAAACATTTGGCCGAAGTTAATCAATTTAAAGGCAATGCTACCAAATACTATTTGAGTGTATGTAAACTTCTGACCCACTGGGAATGTGATGAAAGAAATAAAAGCTGAAAGAAATCATTCTCTCTACTATTATTCTGACATTTCACATTCTTAAAATATAGTGGTGATCCTAACTGACCCAATACAGGGAATTTTTACTCAGATTAAATGTCAGGAATAATGAAAAACTGAGTTTAAATGTATTTGGCTAAGGTGTATGTAAACGTTCAACTTCAACTGTATCTGTAGTGTGTGTGTGTGTGTGTGTGTGTGTGTGTGTGTGTGTGTGTGTGTGTGTGTGTGTGTGTGTGTGTGTGTGTGTGTGTGCATCCTGACTATCCTCTCACCTTGATATACTGCAGGTCAGACACAGCCCTGACAGAGTAGTCTGGCATGTATATCTGTAGGAAGGAGTTCAGCTGGTTGTTACTGCTCCCCAGCGTGGGTGTGATGGCATCGATGCGGTCACTCCGGTTCAGGGAGTCTGAGTGGTTCAGGCCAAACGGCCGCGGGGGGGACTTGTTCTCTGCACAGAAGAATAGAAGTTTTCGGCTTCTGTTCACAGAAAATACACATCTGGGGTTGGGGTCGATTCCATGTCCAAATGTCCAAATTCCAATATCCAATTCTACATTTTCCTCATTGAAAAGCATTGAAGGGACCTGGAATTGAAATGGAATTGACCCCAGCCCTGATCTGAGAACAGAATAGAGAACAGAATAAAATCAGAACCCACAGGACATGTCACACAGATAGTGTAAATGGGATCCACAATCAGTTCTAGCTGTACTGCTGTACCTAGCCATAGCTGTGTATGATTTATGTTTGTCATCTAGTCTCCATCTACACAACCTGATTGTGCATCATCTATTTACTGAATTCTACACAGAAAGAGAAGCTATTTCTTTAACTGAATGATTAGGTAACATATAGGCCAAGAATCCTTGGTGCAATGTATGGCAATCTTGTCATAGCTGTCGCTTTCCTCATCCTCAGATGAGGTGAGGAGAGAAGGATCTTCTGACCAAAATGCGGAGTCTGGGAAATATGCCATCTTTATTTTATAACGAACACCGAATACAACGAAAACAAACACTTTCAAAACTTACAAAATAACAAACGACGTAGAACGGAACCTGAACATAAACTCACATAACAAACATAAACTCACGGACAGGAACGTTACATCGAAACACACGAACAGCCAAACAGTCCCGTAAGTGAAACACATCGACAACGACGAAGACATCACAGGAGACAATCACCCACAAACACACAGTGATAATGCCCTACCTAAATATGACTCTTGATTAGAGGAAAATGCAAACCACCTGCCTCTAATCAAGAGCCATACCAGGCAAACCGAAACCAACATAGAAACAGGTAACATAGACTGCCCACCCAAAACACATGCCCTGACCAAAAACACATAAAAACTAACATAAATAGGTCAGGACTGTTACAGTACCCCCCCCCCAAGGTGCGAACGCCGGGCGCACCAGCACAAAGTCCAGGGGAGGGTCCGGGTGGGCAGTTGACCACGGTGGTGTCTACCCCTACCACTGACCACCCAAACATTACCTTCCCCTAAATAATCAGCTAGCACCGGAACAAGGGGCAGCACCGGGACAAGGGGTAGCACCGGGACAAGGGGCAGCACAAAAACAAGGGGCAGCACCAGCATAAGGACCATCACTGGAATAAGGGGCAGCACCGGGACAAGGGGCAGCACCGGGACAAGGGGCAGCACCGGGACAAGGGGCAGCACCGGGACAAGGGGCAGCACCGGGACAAGGGGCAGCACCGGGACAAGGGGCAGCACCGGGACAAGGGGCAGCACCGGGACAAGGGGCAACACCGGGACAAGGGGCAACACCGGGACAAGGGGCAACACCGGGACAAGGGGCAACACCGGGACAAGGGGCAGATCCCGGCTGAAGGACTCTGGCAGGTCCTGTTTGGACGGCTCTGGCAGGTCCATGCTGGCTGACGGCTCTCGACGCTCATGGCAGACTGACGGCTCTCGACGCTCATGGCAGGCTGACGGCTCTCGACGCTCATGGCAGGCTGACGGCTCTCGACGCTCATGGCAGGCTGACGGCTCTCGACGCTCATGGCAGGCTGACGGCTCTCGACGCTCATGGCAGGCTGACGGCTCACGACGCTCATGGCAGGCTGACGGCTCACGCTGCTCATGGCTCTCTGACGGCTCTGGCTGCTCATGGCTCTCTGACGGCTCTGGCTGCTCATGGCTCACTGACGGCTCTGGCTGCTCATGGCTCACTGACGGCTCTGGCTGCTCATGGCTCACTGACGGCTCTGGCTGCTCATGGCTCACTGACGGCTCTGGCTGCTCATGGCTCACTGACGGCTCTGGCTGCTCATGGCTCACTGACGGCTCTGGCTGCTCATGGCTCGCTGACGGCTCTGGCTGCTCATGGCTCGCTGGCGGCTCTGGCAGATCCTGTCTGGTTGGCGGCTCTGGCAGATCCTGTCTGGTTGGCGGCTCTGGCAGATCCTGTCTGGTTGGCGGCTCTGGCAGATCCTGTCTGGTTGGCGGCTCTGGCAGATCCTGTCTGGCTGACGGCTCTAGCGGCTCCTGTCTGGCTGATGGCTCTAGCGGCTCCTGTCTGGCTGACGGCTCTGTAGGCTCATGGCAGACGGGCGGCTTTGCAGGCTCATGGCAGACGGGCGGCTTTGCAGGCTCCTGGCAGACGGATGGCTCAGATGGCGCTGGGGAGACGGATGGCTCAGATGGCGCTGAGGAGACAGATGGCTCAGATGGCGCTGGGGAGACGGATGGCTCAGATGGCGCTGGGGAGACGGATGGCTCAGATGGCGCTGGGGAGACGGATGGCTCTGGCCGGATATGGCGCACTGTAGACCTGGTGCGTGGTGCCGGAACTGGAGGCACCGTGCTAATGATAAGCACCTTCCTACTAGTGCGGGGAGCAGAGACAGGGCACACTGAACTCTCAAAGCGTACTCTATACCTGGTGCGTGGTACCGGCACTGGTGGCACCTGGCTGAGGGCACGCACCTCAGGACTAGTACGGGGAGAAGTGACAGTGTGTACAGGACTTGGGAGACGCACAGGTGGCTTAGTGCGTGGGGCCGGAACTGGAGGCACCGAACTGGATACACGCACTATAGGGAGAGTGCGTGGAGGAGGAACAGGGCTCTGGAAATGCACTGGTAGCCTAGTGCGTAATATAGGCACTGTAGGTACTAGGCTGGGGCGGGGAGGTGGCGCCGGAAATACCGGACCGTGCAGGCGTACTGGCTCTCTTGAGCATTGAGCCTGCCCAACCTTACCTGGTTGAATGCTCCCGGTCGCCCTGCCAGTGCGGCGAGGTGGAATAGCCCGCACTGGGCTATGCAGGCGAACCGGGGAAACCATGCGTAAGGCAGGTGCCATGTATGCCGGCCCGAGGAGACGCACTGGAGACCAGACGCGTTGAGCCGGCCTCATGACACCTGGCTCAATGCCCAATCTAGCCCTACCAGTGCGGGGAGGTGGAATAACCCGCACTGGGCTATGCACACGTACAGGAGACACCGTGCGCTCTACTGCGTAACACGGTGTCTGCCCGTACTCCCGCTCTCCACGGTTAGCCTGGGAAGTGGGCGCAGGTCTCCTACCTGCCCTTGGCCCACAACCCCTTAGCCCCCCCCCAAGAAATTTTTGGGAGTTACTCACGGGCTTTTCGGGCTTCCGTGCAAGACGTGTCCCCTCATAATTCCGGTTACGAGCTTGAATCTCCGGCTTCCATCCACGTCTCCTAGCTGCCTCCTCATACCAGCGCTCCTGGGCTGTGGCTGCCTCACTCTTCTCACGAGAGCAGCGATTTCCTCCAGTTTGCGCCCAGGGTCCTCTACCAGACAGGATCTCCTCCCAAGTCCAAAAGTCCTTGTTGCTCCGTCGAGCATTTTTCCCATACCGCTTGGTCTCTGTATTTTGGTGGGTGATTCTGTCATAGCTGTCGCTTTCCTCATCCTCAGATGAGGTGAGGAGAGAAGGATCTTCTGACCAAAATGCGGAGTCTGGGAAATATGCCATCTTTATTTTATAACGAACACCGAATACAACGAAAACAAACACTTTCAAAACTTACAAAATAACAAACGACGTAGAACGGAACCTGAACATAAACTCACATAACAAACATAAACTCACGGACAGGAACGTTACATCGAAACACACGAACAGCCAAACAGTCCCGTAAGTGAAACACATCGACGAAGACATCACAGGAGACAATCACCCACAAACACACAGTGATAATGCCCTACCTAAATATGACTCTTGATTAGAGGAAAATGCAAACCACCTGCCTCTAATCAAGAGCCATACCAGGCAAACCGAAACCAACATAGAAACAGGTAACATAGACTGCCCACCCAAAACACATGCCCTGACCAAAAACACATAAAAACTAACATAAATAGGTCAGGACTGTTACAAATCTAATATATATTTGAAGTCCTCCCATTAGGGGGCTGGGCTTTGCTTCACAGGTTTTTGAGTCGGTGGTCTAGAGTGATGCGCGCTTTTTTCCCACTTCTCAAATTAGAATACTTTCTCTTTATTTTAATTAAACTCAGCTTATGTTTTCCACTTCTTAAAAAGCAGACGAGAGAAAAAGCACACAACAAAGTGGAAAAGACTTGGGCTTCCAGAGGGCTGGGGCGTTAATGCTTACTACTCTGGCTGGAATGTATGTAATCCTGGGTTTGGATGTCTGCATAAAGCAGTGTGGTCCCCAGACCCACGCAGTAGGCCAAGGCCCAGGCATGTGAACCCTGGGAGATTAGTACTCTACTTTCTCAGGGCCGACGGGGGACGGTAGGGGATGGAGGGATGGAGTGGAAGAGGGTGGAGTGGGACAAGGGGGAAAAGAAGGAGGGAATTTAGTAAATATGGCATGGATCAGAGGCTTGAGCTGTGTGTGTGTGTGTGTGTGTATGTTTTCAGAATGTGAGTGTGTGTGCTTGCAGCTTGTGTGTGTGTGTGTGTGCGTGCTGCAGTCAGCGGCCCTGCGGGGGGCTGTAACTCATAGCCTTGTTTATGGAGTCAGAGGGTTAAGGGGCTAGAGGGGTGGAGCCTGTCTCTAGTGGCGGCTATGCCTCACTCTGGGGGCCTCTACTACACTATTCACTGGCTTGAGTTATGGCACTGGTTAACACACACACACACACACACACACACACACACACACACACACACACACACACACACACACACACACACACACACACACACACACACACACACACACACACACACACACACACACACACACACACACACAGAGGAATGGACGCTTCACATGCACAGTACACAGTAACAGACTTCCTTCAGAGTCCAAAACAATAGGTAAGTCCTGCCTTGTTAAACGTCTATGCAGACCAACATTAATATGCAAAGCAAATGTAAGGGCAGAGTAAGTAGGAAATGCATATTAATACACCAACATGCAACAAACAATGCTCAAATTATTCTTGCTATGTGGCACAAGAGAATTCCCCTCTCAAAGAATTTAACCTCATGAGCAACAGGTCCAGAATTCATTACTATGTCTACAACACATCATGCAGTGTTGATACCGGTAAATACCAGGCTTACCATTGGGGTGTACACTCATCCCAATGGGTGATAGACAGATGGAAGAGTTATATTAGATGTGAGGACAGATGGAGAGATAGAGGGATAGGGGGGATGGACGGACAGACAGACAGGTTGACAGACAGACAGGCAGACAGGAAAGAAAGGACTACCATACCTGGAGATCCTGCTAGGGACTCAGCCCTACTGACAACGAAGGTACGAGACAGGGAGAGAGGGACTGGCGAGGAGAGACGGACGACAGAGAAGAGAGACACACACGGAAAAATCCATCACCAAAGCGCACAAATGAAATAATTGTATAACGTTACCGTCGTACACCGTGTCCTGAAAAACAACCAACGTGCCATCCAAGCACATTGAAAGAGGGTCTGTGATAAAATATGACAAAATACATCATCTCATAAGCATGTACTCTATGTTCCATAAACCAAACTACAGGGACAACTTTTTGATGGGGAGGGTGTAATTCTGCCCTCTCACCAGCAGGTGTCTCTGAGATCCTACTAGCGCCTGACTGGAAGTTTGTGAATGAACTGAGAAAATACAGAGGCTGCGTCACAAAAAATGTGTCATACCTTATTTCAATATGAGTCAATTCACCTGGTTACTGATAAACTGTTTCTTTATCATTTCTAAACCAGTCATCCTGGACCTAGCCCGTGTCTCAATAGCTGCCAACGGATGATGGGTAGGAGGGAATTGGGGAAATTTGAAATATACATGGTAGGTCCCTATACACTACAATGTAGTATTTTTGTAAAGTAGTTTTATATAGGGACGTAGGGTTCCGGACAAAAGTGTTGTGTACTGCAGGGAACATTTATAGGACGTCATTTTCGACACAGCCATTGAGATGTCAGTAAACAAGGAAGTCTTACCTGGAGAGGTGGTGAGAGCCATCATCCCATAGGAGGAGAACGCTCCTGCTTCAAACTTCATCCCTTCCTTCCCTGCCTCCACCTCCACCTTCCCCTGCAGAGGAACACAACACGCTTTCCGTAAGAGTCTGAGGAAGACTCAGATCAGTTGAGAAGTACTGCAGTGTATAGAGGTTTGATCATCAGCTAAGGTAAATTCACTGTGTTTTTGTTTTAACGACACTATAGTTGAGGCATCGACTGAACCGCGTAACATTTCAGAATTCACACCTCAAACAATGTTCCCGACAAATGTCTCCTTCGCAGTGAGATTACGGTCTACTTCATGTTCTTTTAAAGGGCCAGAGCGTTCTGTTTTTTCTGTGTTTTGTGTCATGTTGTACAACAGCTGATGAAACTGTGATCAGTGTTATTTCCTGATAGTTACTGGTTGAAAATACATCAGCAGGTTTAGCATGGGGGGAGTTTCGGCTTGCCTGGTTACAGCACCAGGGGGTAAATAAGTTAATAGACCAATAACAAAGAGAGTTCAAACCTCTCTGCCAATAACAGCTCACTCCCAGACCATCCTAGAAACATTCTTGCTTGAGAATATTTTTTGTTTATTTTTTATAATTTTAATGGAAAGCTATTACAGCGTGATACTTAATTGTTACCCAGAAATGATTTGATATTGATATAAAAACAGACTTTTAAGTCCACAGAGTAAATTTCCTATTTGCATGCTGCAACATTTCAGCCAATTCATCTGTAACACTTTCTCTTAAAGATTAAAGATTAAAGATTAAATACCCAATGCAGATGTGTTTATCTCAATATCGAATAATTTCTTGTTAACAATTAAGTACCTTAATGTGATTGTTTTCAATTAAAATGGTCAAAAAGAAACAAAAGTAGCTTCTTAGCAAAGAGCAATTTCTCAAGAATTTAGCTTGGACTGTCTGGGAGTGGTCTGAGTGGGGAGGGGAAAACTGAAAACTAGCTGTTAATTGGCAGAGAGGTTTGGATCTCTCTTTCTTACTGGGCTATTAACTAATTAACCGCCTGATGATGTCACCAGTCAGGTCAAAACTCCATCCTCCCAAAACAGGCTGAAATTTTAGGTGGTCTTTTCAAACAGCGCTCACACTAAAAGGGCATTATCATCTTTTCACAATTTCACTGTATTTTTCCAACCTCATAGTGTGTAAATATATATAAAATACAGAAAATTCACTTTTTTGACTGCACTGGGCCTTTAAAACAGGTACTTGCAGCATCAGTTCCGACTTGCATCACCCTCATGTTGCCACCCTGACTCGAAGGCAAATCTCACTCTTGTTTATAATTCGTGGAAAATCCCCTTGCTTTGTTTAATAGCTGCCAATCCCCTTCCTGGCCTACACTCTTAGGAAAAGGGTTCCAGAAGATGAATTAGCTATCCCCATATGAGAACCTTTTTGGTTCCAGGTACAAACTATTTTTGGTTTCAGGTAGAACCCTCTGTGGAAAGGGTTTTACATGTTAGTAAAAAGGGTTCTACCTGGAAACAAAAAGGGTTCGTCAAAGGGTTCTCCTATCGGGACAGCCGAAGAACCACGTAGGTTCTAGATAGCACTTTTTTTCCTAAAGCCTCTTTTATACCTGGTTCTAACATGCGTCAGTTGTCCTGATCTTGTCAACATTCTGATTGTGCCCACATTTGTCGACAGGTGTAGACAATCAAAAGACGCATTGTGAACTGATTGTGATTAGACCTTCCTGACCACCGGAGGAAGTCAGAGACGCATCTTGTACGGATATCCTTGAAGTGTATAAACGAATCCTGACCACGAAAGCTTAGAAATTTGTCCAACGTCACGGTTGTCCCGTCCTCTAAAAATAGATCGCTATGGCCTGTTGAGGTAGTAATTATGGGCAACGATACCTCGACAATTCCTACAGAATGAACATCATGGACTTCAGTAGAAACTAACTGCCTACTGGAGTGGGAACGGGGAAACCCAATGCCCATTTTATTCAGAGCTGGACAAGGTTTTGGGCTGTAATGATGAGTATAAAAAGTTTGCTGTTTTCTGTCGATTTATACAGCTCGTGTCGTATGGGGAGGTTCAAGTCAGGTTGGATAATTTTGCATCGAGGGAGGGACCAGGGAATCTGTTCACAATACGGACTTGGTGGGCAGATAAGACACATTTTATTACCATGTGTAGACGCAACAAATCTCGATCTAGATCGGATGATGACAACTACATGTTAATGCAAGGTGTAACCACAGCTGAAGAGTGTAGTGACCGTCGCCCGATAGTGTGGCCCATTACTGACCTGGCCCGATAGCGTGGCCCCGCTCTACATTTGTCATTGCTGTCATTGTACAACTACATACAGCATCACAATCACTGCAAGTAAAATATCTGCTATCTGCAAAATCAGTGTTTGTGAGTTCAAAAAAGACAAATACAACAGTTAAGTGATTGTAGTGTTGTATCTTCCTGGTTCTGGCCCAATAGCGTGGCCCCGTACTAACCCCTGGCCCAATGGCGTGGCTCGGTACTGACCTGCAGGATGAGTATGAAGTAGTCCACAGGCTTGTTCCTGTGGAAGAGGTAGTGCTCCGGTGCTCTCTTGTTCTTCTCGTCGTACTTCAGCTCCTGGATCACGTTGGGGTGTTTAAGCAGACGCAGCAGGATCTTCTCTGACATCTGCACCGGCCCAAACGACTCCACCTCTGGAGAGGGGGATGGATGGAGAGAGAGAGATGGCAAGAGAGAAAGAAAAAGAGAGAAAGAAAGAGAAAGAGAGGGGGGAGAGTCAGAGAGAGAGCGAGAGAGAGATAGAGAGAGAGTCCGAGATAGAGAGAGAGTCAGAGAGAGAGAGAGAGAAAGAGAGATGGAGAAAGACATAATTTAAGAACAAATTGACTAATATAGTAAGATACAACATTGTACAAGACAATATGATGCAGTGGTAAGACACAAGATGTTCTGATGTAATACCCTGATGTAATACCCATATCAACAATAGAATTCCATGTAAAAACACTCTCTTGCGTTTACCATATCACCATATTACTCATTATCACCTTATCTACGGTAAATTGCCTATAATCACGTGTATTGCACACAGGCTCAACCTGATTCTCCCCATACTCTATCATTATTCTCATTGGTCAAGGTAAAAAAGGTTAACCAATCGTGCCCCTGACACCAGAGTGTGGTGATATGTCTGTTGGCATCTTGCTCCACCACACTACGGTAGGGACTGGCCCTGCTAATAGCCAAAGTTCCTTTAGAGGGGCCAGCGGGGCCACAGCTTTAAGCGATGCTTAGCAGCTCGCTAGGTCAAAGTTCTCACCAAATCCCCTACAAATGCAACATATTTGAATCACCTGTGCTCTACTACTGGTAGCTAGCTGGGACATTCCACGGTGGTTCCGGTTGTACGTTCCATGGGATTTTTCGAATAGTATTTAAAATCTTTTAAACACTTGGCACCACAGCCATATATTGATCTGGATCTAATGTTCTGCTTTGAGCTTTAGCCTGTTTGTTTTAGCCTGTTTGCTTTAGCCTGCCTGAAGTGCCAGATGGGTGGGGTTTGCACTTTGGGGACTATTCTATTCGACCCATTGCCCTAGGCAAGCTCAATCAAGCACATCTCAATCAAGAATTTCAAACATATGTGAATGCAGGTCTGGCATGCAGACATGTAGACATGCTTCCTGTGAGAACCCCAGCAATCAGCCAAACTGTTGAAAGTGATGTCATCGTGAAAGTAGTGTAACCACATTGTGATATGTGTTCCTAAATGCTACAGTCTCCCAACCGCTGAGAACATGACACGCAAGCAAATAGTCGGCCATGTTTTCAGACTGAGCCATATAAAGTCTGTGCAGACATCCCATGCCGCGCACCCCAGAGGCCTCGTGTCTCCTCTCCTCTCAGACAATCCCCCACGTGTACATCACAAACACACACACACACACACACACACACACACACACACACACACACACACACACACACACACACACACACACACACACACACACACACACACACACACACACATTCTCGCACACACACACTCACACATTCACTTGTCGCAAACACACACACAAACACACACTCTCGCCCTCTCCACACACACACACACACACACACACGTTCCACAGTCAGGGTTCTGAGGGCACACTGGGGGAAGTCAAGCAGCAACGCAGTGTGCACACTTGCCTGTTGCTAGGTAACGCAGGGTTGCCAGCAGAAGCTGAGGGGATATTTTAACCTTCATTTCACTGTCGTTGGGCTTGAAGGCTGAGAAATCCTGCTTCCGCTCACGGTGGGTGATTTTCTTCTTCGTTTTGTTGTCAGCTGAGGGGAGAAAGAATTGGGGAATGGGGATGAAAGGGGAGGAATTGTTTTTAGGAAAAGGGGGAAATTGTAAGCTGACTTTGATAGTGCATTTCCTAGGTACAAGGGTGAATAAACTTTAGTTACTCAAAGGAATTTATTTTCAAGCAAATATATTCTTTCCCTATGGACAACGTATGAACAATTTAAAATAAAACAAATGGGGGAAACAGAGTTGCCGTTGAAACATTACTGGACATAACATAACAATAAAACAATGTAAATTGCCTGGAAGCTAACCCTTTGCGGTAGCACGTTACATTACAGCAGATAATAAAGTGGTACTAGTCTGGTAACAGGTTCAAGTTACTCAAAATGAAAACATTGATACCACTTAATATCAGTAAAATGTGCGTGAAGTAAATAGTTTGGGCACCTACTGTACAAGTCTGTCTCGTCCAGGATCTCTGACTTGATGATTTCCTCGATGATGTCCTCCAGGGTGACGATGCCCAGGACCTCGTAGAAGGGGTCCCCCTCACCCTCGTTGTTCACCCTCTGAACTATGGCCAGGTGGGATTTACCTAACACACACACACACACACACAGGAGAGACAGAGAGACAAAGATAGAGAGAGATAGAGCGATAGAACACACATTTAAGAGGTTGTAACGTTGGGGTCATAGTGATAAAGTGCAGCAAGAGCCTCTGTCTCCAACGCTATAAAGGTCAACTTATGAACACTGTGGTCTTTTTGAACACTCAGTGGATAGAGATCAAGTACTCTCAGTTCATGCAATATATCACTAATCATAAACCGGGTGGTTCGAGGCCTGAATGCTGATTGGCTGAAAGTATGACAAAAAAATCGTTTTTTACATTGTTAAACAGTTTATAACAGCAGTAAAGCATCTCAGAGGTGTGTAGTATATGGCCAGTATTCCGCGTACTGTATCCAGATACTCCGTGTTCCGTAGTGCAAAAGAACAGCCCTTAGCCGTGGTATTTTGGCAACATAACACACCTCCACAGGCCTTATTGCTTAATGATACATCGCACAAAGTAATAAAGCACACATCATACAGTATTTCACATCTGGGATATTTCATCAGGGCATATACAGTGCATTCGGAAAGTATTCAGACCCCTTCATTTTCCCACATTTTGTTAGTTACAGCCTTATTATAAAATTGATTCAATATTTTTTCTCCCCTCATCAATGTACACCCAATACCCCATAACGACAAAGCGAAAACAGGTTTTTAGACATTTTTGCAAAAAATTTAAAATAACAAAAATAACAGAAATATCTAATTTATTCAGACCCTATGCTATGAGACTCAAAATTGAGCTCAGGTGTATCCTGTTTCCATTGATCATCCTTTAAATGTTTCTACAACTTGATTGGAGTCCACCTATGGTCAATTCAATTGATTGGACATGATTTGGAAAGGCACACACCTGTCTATATAAGGTCCCACAGTTGACAGTGCATGTCAGAGCAAAAACCAAGCCATGAGGTCGAAGGAATTGTCCATAGAGCTCAGAGACAGGATTGTGTCGAGGCACAGATCTGAGGAAGGGTACCAAAAATGTCCTGCAGCATTTTTCTATTTTATTTTTTATTTTACCATATAATACGTATGAACATACTGGGGATATGCTTTGAGGTTAATAAAAGCTTGCAGAAAGTAGCAGTGAGTAAGTTAGTAACACTAGTAATACAGTAGTAACAGTAACATAGTAACACTAGTAATACAGAAGTAACAGTGAGATGGTAACACTAGTAATACAGTAGTAACAGTAACATAGTAACACTAGTAATACAGTAGTAACAGTGAGATGGTACCACTAGTAATATAGTAGTAACAGTAACATAGTAACACTAGTAATACAGTAGTAACAGTAACATAGTAACACTAGTAATACAGTAGTAACAGTAACATAGTAACACTAGTAATGAAGTACTAACAATGATATGGTAACACTAGTAATACAGTAGTAACAGTGAGATGGTAATACTAGTAATACAGTAGTAACAGTGAGATGGTAATACTAGTAATACAGTAGTAACAGTGAGATGGTAACACTAGTAATATAGTAGTAACAGTAGCATAGTCACACTAGTAATATAGTAGTAACAGTAGCATAGTCACACTAGTAATATAGTAGTAACAGTGAGATAGTCACACTAGTAATATAGTAGTAACAGTGAGATGGTAATACTAGTAATACAGTAGTAACAGTAACATAGTAACACTAGTAATACAGTAGTAACAGTAACATAGTAACACTAGTAATATAGTAGGAACAGTGACATAGTCACACTAGTAATACAGTAGTAACAGTGAGATGGTAACACTATTAATACAGTAGTAACAGTAACATAGTAACACTAGTAATATAGTAGTAACAGTAGCATAGTCACACTAGTAATATAGTAGTAACAGTGAGATAGTCACACTAGTAATACAGTAGTAACAGTGAGATGGTAACACTAGTAATATAGTAGTAACAGTGAGATGGTAACACTAGTAATACAGTAGTAACAGTAACATAGTAATACTAGTAATATAGTAGTAACAGTGAGATGGTAATACTAGTAATACAGTAGTAACAGTGAGATAGTCACACTAGTAATATAGTAGTAACAGTAGCATGGTAACACTAGTAATACAGTAGTAACAGTAACATAGTAACACTAGTAATATAGTAGTAACAGTGAGATAGTCACACTAGTAATATAGTAGTAACAGTGAGATAGTCACACTAGTAATACAGTAGTAACAGTGAGATGGTAACACTAGTAATACAGTAGTAACAGTGAGATGGTAACACAAGTAATATAGTAGTAACAGTGAGATGGTAACACTAGTAATACAGTAGTAACAGTGAGATGGTAATACTAGTAATACAGTAGTAACAGTGAGATGGTAATACTAGTAATACAGTAGTAACAGTGAGATGGTAACACTAGTAATACAGTAGTAACAGTAACATAGTAACACTAGTAATATAGTAGTAACAGTAGCATAGTCACACTAGTAATATAGTAGTAACAGTGAGATAGTCACACTAGTAATATAGTAGTAACAGTGAGATAGTCACACTAGTAATACAGTAGTAACAGTGAGATGGTAACACTAGTAATACAGTAGTAACAGTGAGATGGTAACACTAGTAATATAGTAGTAACAGTGAGATGGTAACACTAGTAATACAGTAGTAACAGTAACATAGTAATACTAGTAATATAGTAGTAACAGTGAGATGGTAATACTAGTAATACAGTAGTAACAGTGAGATAGTCACACTAGTAATATAGTAGTAACAGTAGCATGGTAACACTAGTAATACAGTAGTAACAGTGAGATGGTAACACTAGTAATATAGTAGTAACAGTAACATAGTAATACTAGTAATACAGTAGTAACAGTAACATAGTAACACTAGTAATACAGTAGTAACAGTGAGATGGTAACACTAGTAATACAGTAGTAACAGTGAGATGGTAACACTAGTAATATAGTAGTAACAGTAACATAGTAACACTAGTAATATAGTAGTAACAGTGAGATGGTAACACTAGTAATACAGTAGTAACAGTAACATAGTAACACTAGTAATATAGTAGTAACAGTAGCATGGTAACACTAGTAATATAGTAGTAACAGTGACATAGTAACACTAGTAATATAGTAGTAACAGTGAGATAGTCACACTAGTGATATAGTAGTAACAGTGAGATAGTCACAATAGTAATATAGTAGTAACAGTGAGATGGTAACACTAGTAATACAGTAGTAACAGTAACATAGTAACACTAGTAATACAGTAGTAACAGTAGCATAGTAACACTAGTAATATAGTAGTAACAGTGAGATGTTACACTAGTAATACAGTAGTAACAGCGCGATGGTAACCCTAGTAATACAGTAGTAACAGTAACATAGTAACACTAGTAATACAGTAGTAACAGTAACATAGTAACACTAGTAATACAGTAGTAACAGTAACATAGTAACACTAGTAATACAGTAGTAACAGTAACATAGTAACACTAGTAATACAGTAGTAACAGTAACATAGTAACACAGGAAATAAAGTGGTAACAGTGAGATGGTAACACTAGTAATATAGTAGTAACAGTAACATAGTAATACTAGTAATACAGTAGTAACAGTGAGATGGTAACACTAGTAATATAGTAGTAGCAACAGTGAGATAGTCAAAATAGTAATACAGTAGTAACAGTGACATAGTCACACTAGTAATATAGTAGTAACAGTGAGATGGTAATACTAGTAATACAGTAGTAACAGTAACATAGTAACACTAGTAATACAGTAGTAACAGTGAGATGGTAATACTAGTAATATAGTAGTAACAGTGAGATGGTAATACTAGTAATACAGTAGTAACAGTAACATAGTAACACTAGTAATATAGCAGTAACAGTGAGATGGTAACACTAGTAATACAGTAGTAACAGTGAGATAGTCACACTAGTAATACAGTAGTAACAGTGAGATGGTAACACTAGTAATACAGTAGTAACAGTAACATAGTAACACTAGTAATACAGTATTAACAGTGACATAGTAACACTAGTAATATAGTAGTAACAGTGAGATGGTAATACTAGTAATACAGTAGTAACAGTAACATAGTAACACTAGTAATACAGTAGTAACAGTGAGATGGTAATACTAGTAATATAGTAGTAACAGTGAGATGGTAATACTAGTAATACAGTAGTAACAGTAACATAGTAACACTAGTAATATAGCAGTAACAGTGAGATGGTAACACTAGTAATACAGTAGTAACAGTGAGATAGTCACACTAGTAATACAGTAGTAACAGTGAGATGGTAACACTAGTAATACAGTAGTAACAGTAACATGGTAACACTAGTAATACAGTAGTAACAGTAACATAGTAACACTAGTAATACAGTAGTAACAGTGAGATGGTACCACTAGTAATATAGTAGTAACAGTAACATAGTAACACTAGTAATACAGTAGTAACAGTAACATAGTAACACTAGTAATACAGTAGTAACAGTAACATAGTAACACTAGTAATGAAGTACTAACAATGATATGGTAACACTAGTAATACAGTAGTAACAGTGAGATGGTAATACTAGTAATACAGTAGTAACAGTGAGATGGTAATACTAGTAATACAGTAGTAACAGTGAGATGGTAACACTAGTAATATAGTAGTAACAGTAGCATAGTCACACTAGTAATATAGTAGTAACAGTAGCATAGTCACACTAGTAATATAGTAGTAACAGTGAGATAGTCACACTAGTAATATAGTAGTAACAGTGAGATGGTAATACTAGTAATACAGTAGTAACAGTAACATAGTAACACTAGTAATACAGTAGTAACAGTAACATAGTAACACTAGTAATATAGTAGGAACAGTGACATAGTCACACTAGTAATACAGTAGTAACAGTGAGATGGTAACACTATTAATACAGTAGTAACAGTAACATAGTAACACTAGTAATATAGTAGTAACAGTAGCATAGTCACACTAGTAATATAGTAGTAACAGTGAGATAGTCACACTAGTAATACAGTAGTAACAGTGAGATGGTAACACTAGTAATATAGTAGTAACAGTGAGATGGTAACACTAGTAATACAGTAGTAACAGTAACATAGTAATACTAGTAATATAGTAGTAACAGTGAGATGGTAATACTAGTAATACAGTAGTAACAGTGAGATAGTCACACTAGTAATATAGTAGTAACAGTAGCATGGTAACACTAGTAATACAGTAGTAACAGTAACATAGTAACACTAGTAATATAGTAGTAACAGTGAGATAGTCACACTAGTAATATAGTAGTAACAGTGAGATAGTCACACTAGTAATACAGTAGTAACAGTGAGATGGTAACACTAGTAATACAGTAGTAACAGTGAGATGGTAACACAAGTAATATAGTAGTAACAGTGAGATGGTAACACTAGTAATACAGTAGTAACAGTGAGATGGTAATACTAGTAATACAGTAGTAACAGTGAGATGGTAATACTAGTAATACAGTAGTAACAGTGAGATGGTAACACTAGTAATACAGTAGTAACAGTAACATAGTAACACTAGTAATATAGTAGTAACAGTAGCATAGTCACACTAGTAATATAGTAGTAACAGTGAGATAGTCACACTAGTAATATAGTAGTAACAGTGAGATAGTCACACTAGTAATACAGTAGTAACAGTGAGATGGTAACACTAGTAATACAGTAGTAACAGTGAGATGGTAACACTAGTAATATAGTAGTAACAGTGAGATGGTAACACTAGTAATACAGTAGTAACAGTAACATAGTAATACTAGTAATATAGTAGTAACAGTGAGATGGTAATACTAGTAATACAGTAGTAACAGTGAGATAGTCACACTAGTAATATAGTAGTAACAGTAGCATGGTAACACTAGTAATACAGTAGTAACAGTGAGATGGTAACACTAGTAATATAGTAGTAACAGTAACATAGTAATACTAGTAATACAGTAGTAACAGTAACATAGTAACACTAGTAATACAGTAGTAACAGTGAGATGGTAACACTAGTAATACAGTAGTAACAGTGAGATGGTAACACTAGTAATATAGTAGTAACAGTAACATAGTAACACTAGTAATATAGTAGTAACAGTGAGATGGTAACACTAGTAATACAGTAGTAACAGTAACATAGTAACACTAGTAATATAGTAGTAACAGTAGCATGGTAACACTAGTAATATAGTAGTAACAGTGACATAGTAACACTAGTAATATAGTAGTAACAGTGAGATAGTCACACTAGTGATATAGTAGTAACAGTGAGATAGTCACAATAGTAATATAGTAGTAACAGTGAGATGGTAACACTAGTAATACAGTAGTAACAGTAACATAGTAACACTAGTAATACAGTAGTAACAGTAGCATAGTAACACTAGTAATATAGTAGTAACAGTGAGATGTTACACTAGTAATACAGTAGTAACAGCGCGATGGTAACCCTAGTAATACAGTAGTAACAGTAACATAGTAACACTAGTAATACAGTAGTAACAGTAACATAGTAACACTAGTAATACAGTAGTAACAGTAACATAGTAACACTAGTAATACAGTAGTAACAGTAACATAGTAACACTAGTAATACAGTAGTAACAGTAACATAGTAACACAGGAAATAAAGTGGTAACAGTGAGATGGTAACACTAGTAATATAGTAGTAACAGTAACATAGTAATACTAGTAATACAGTAGTAACAGTGAGATGGTAACACTAGTAATATAGTAGTAGCAACAGTGAGATAGTCAAAATAGTAATACAGTAGTAACAGTGACATAGTCACACTAGTAATATAGTAGTAACAGTGAGATGGTAATACTAGTAATACAGTAGTAACAGTAACATAGTAACACTAGTAATACAGTAGTAACAGTGAGATGGTAATACTAGTAATATAGTAGTAACAGTGAGATGGTAATACTAGTAATACAGTAGTAACAGTAACATAGTAACACTAGTAATATAGCAGTAACAGTGAGATGGTAACACTAGTAATACAGTAGTAACAGTGAGATAGTCACACTAGTAATACAGTAGTAACAGTGAGATGGTAACACTAGTAATACAGTAGTAACAGTAACATAGTAACACTAGTAATACAGTATTAACAGTGACATAGTAACACTAGTAATATAGTAGTAACAGTGAGATGGTAATACTAGTAATACAGTAGTAACAGTAACATAGTAACACTAGTAATACAGAAGTACCAGTGAGATGGTACCACTAGTAATATAGTAGTAACAGTGACATAGTAACACTAGTAATACAGTAGTAACAGTGAGATGGTAATACTAGTAATACAGAAGTACCAGTGAGATAGTAACACTAGTAATATAGTAGTAACAGTGAGATGGTAATACTAGTACGACAGAAGTACCAGTGAGATGGTAATACTAGTAATACCGTAGTAACAGTAGCATAGTAACACTAGTAATATAGTAGTAACAGTGAGATGGTAATACTAGTAATATAGCAGTAACAGTGAGATGGTAACACTAGTAATACAGTAGTAACAGTAACATAGTAACACTAGTAATACAGTAGTAACAGTGAGATGGTAATACTAGTAATACAGTAGTAACAGTGACATAGTAACACTAGTAATATAGTGGTAACAGTGAGATGGTAACACTAGTAAAACTGTAGTAACAGTGAGATGGTAACACTAGTAATACAGTAGTAACAGTAACATAGTAACACTAGTAATATAGTAGTAACAGTGAGATGGTAATTCTAGTAATACAGTAGTAACAGTAGCATATTAACACTAGTAATATAGTAGTAACAGTGAGATAGTAATACTAGTAATACAGTAGTAACAGTAGCATAGTAACACTAGTAATATAGTAGTAACAGTGAGATAGTAACACTAGTAATACAGTAGTAACAGTAACATAGTAACACTAGTAATATAGTAGTAACAGTAACATAGTAATACTAGTAATACAGTAGTAACAGTAACATAGTAACACTAGTAATACAGTAGTAACAGTGAGATGGTAATACTAGTAATACAGTAGTAACAGTGAGATGGTAACACTAGTAATATAGTAGTAACAGTAACATAGTAATACAGTAGTAACAGTAGCATAGTAACACTAGTAATATAGTAGTAACAGTGAGATGGTAACACTAGTAATACAGTAGTAACAGTAACATAGTAACACTAGTAATATACAGTATTAACAGTACCAGAGTAACACTAGTAATATAGTAGTAACAGTGAGATGGTAATACTAGTAATACAGTAGTAACAGTGAGATGGTAATACTAGTAATACAGTAGTAACAGTGAGATGGTAACACTAGTAATACAGTAGTAACAGTGAGATGGTAACACTAGTAATACAGTAGTAACAGTAACATAGTAACACTAGTAATACAGTAGTAACAGTAACATAGTAACACTAGTAATACAGTAGTAACAGTGAGATGGTAATACTAGTAATATAGTAGTAACAGTGAGATAGTAACACTAGTAATATACAGTATTAACAGTACCATAGTAACACTAGTAATATAGTAGTAACAGTGAGATAGTCACACTAGTAATATAGTAGTAACAGTGACATAGTCACACTAGTAATATAGTAGTAACAGTGAGATAGTCACACTAGTAATATAGTAGTAACAGTGACATAGTAACACTAGTAATACAGTAGTAACAATGAGATGGTAATACTAGTAATACAGTAGTAACAGTAACATAGTAACACTAGTAATGAAGTACTAACAGTAACATAGTAACACTAGTAATACAGTAGTAACAGTGGCATAGTAACACTAGTAATACAGTAGTAACAGTAACATAGTAACACTAGTAATATAGTAGTAACAGTGAGATGGTGACACTAGTAATACAGTAGTAACAGTGAGATGGTAACACTAGTAATACAGTAGTAACAGTGAGATGGTAACACTAGTAATACAGTAGTAACAGTAACATAGTAACCCTAGTAATACAGTAGTAACAGTAACATAGTAACACTAGTAATACAGTAGTAACAGTAACATAGTAACACTAGTAATGCAGTAGTAACAGTAACATAGTAACACTAGTAATATAGTAGTAACAGTGAGATGGTAACACTAGTAATACAGTAGTAACAGTAACATAGTCACACTAGTAATATAGTAGTAACAGTGAGATGGTAATACTAGTAATATAGTAGTAACAGTGAGATGGTAATACTAGTAATAACAGTAACATAGTAACACTAGTAATATAGTAGTAACAGTGAGATGGTAATACTAGTAATACAGAAGTACCAGTGAGATGGTAATACTAGTAAGACAGTAGTAACAGTAGCCTACTGTGATGCTGTACCATGACATGATATCAAGCTCTTGGCCCATAACGTGACTGTATTGATCTGTATCAATCAGTATAAAATAAGAAACAATGTTCTACTGTCTGGCACGCAATCATTCCATTGGTCATCTGATGGAAAGAAACCTTAACCCACATCTGCTTTCCCAGGACCCTCTACTACACAGCCACTGTCTACAAAAACCCCTCCATGCAAAATACTGTCAACCAAAACGCTAAACAAATTCTTTGCCTTTTCTCAGCGAATGATCATTTAAAAGGAATTTTCCAGAGGAGGCCCGGCCCGGGCTAATATTAGCCCAGAAAATGAAGTTTCCGTTCCCGCCCTCCCGGGCGATATTCTCACTGACCGAAGCTACTACTGTGTGATCAGATTGTCTTGGAGCTTGTGGGGTCGTTTAGATGCAGATAGGGCATAGTTTAAATACTAAGGACTCTCTCTCTCTCTCTCTCTCTCTCTCTCTCTCTCTCTCTCTCTCTCTCTCTCTGGTCCCACAATGGGGTAAATGGATCCAGTCATTCAGCAACAATCCCTTTACACTGTGTTACTCTGAGCACCTGAGGTGGTTGGAACACAGAAGAACAGCTCCATGGGAAAGGATAAGCACTCCAAATACACAGGTGTTGCAGGTTGAGTAGAAACCAACCCTGGAATGTGTGTTAACATAGCCCTTTCCTGCAGTCAAATTACCTACTAACCTCATTGTGGAATGTTATTCATATTTTTCTTCGTTATAAATATAAAAAAAGCAGAAAATATGGTGTTTCTATGTCAAACAGTTTTGTTATATACTGAAAAAAAAGATAAACGCAACATGTAAAGTGTTGGTCCCATGTTTCATAAAAGATTGCAGAAAATTTCCATACGCACAAAAAACGTATTTCTTTCAAATCTTGTGCACAAATTTGCTTCCATCCCTGTTAGTGAGCATTTCTCCTTTAACAAGATAATCCATCCACCTGACAGGTGTGGAATATCAAGAACCTGATTAAACAGTATGATCATTACACAGGTGCACCTTGTGCTGGGGAAAATAAAAGGCCACTCTAAAATGTGCAGTTTTGCCACACAACGCCATGCCACAGATTCCTCAAGTTTTGAGGGTGCATGCAATTGGCATGCTGACTGCAGGAATGTCCACCAAAGCTGTTGCCAGAGCATTTAATGTTAATTTCTCTACCATAAGCCGCCTCCAACATCGTAAGTCGAACCAGCTCATAACCGCAGACCACGTGTAACCACGCTAGCCCAGGACCTCAACATCCGGCTTCTTCACCTGCGGGATCATCTGATAAAAGCCACCCAGACATACCAGCCACCCAGACAGCTGACGAAACTAAGGAGTATTTATGTCTGTAATAAAGCCCTTTTATGGGGAAAAACTCATTCTGATTGGCTGGTCCTGGCTCCCAAGTGGGTGGGCCTATTCCCTCCTAGGCCCACCCACACCCCCGAATACAACAGGTGTAGACCTTACAGTGAAATGCTTACTTACAGGCTCTAACCAATAGTGCGGGGAAGTGTGTGTGTGTGTGAGTGTGTGTGTGTGTGTGTGTGTGTGTGTGTGTGTGTGTGTGTGTGTGTGTGTGTGTGTGTGTGTGTGTGTGTGTGTGTGTGTGTGTGTGTGTGTGTGTGTTTGTGTGTGTGTGTGTGTGTGTAAGTAAAGAAATAAAACATCAGTAAAAATACATTTGACAATAAGAGTAGCAAGGCTATATACAGACACCGGTTAGTCAGGCTTATTGAGGTAGTATGTACATGTAGGTATGGTTAAAGTGACTATGCATATATGATGAACAGAGTAGCAGTAGCGTAAAAGGAGGGGTTGGTGGGTGGTGGGTGGCGGGAGGTGGGACACAATGCAGATAGCCCAGTTAGCCAATGTGCGGGAGCACTGGTTGGTCGGGTCAATTGAGGTAGTATGTACATGAATGTATAGTTAAAGTGACTATGCATATATGATAAACAGAGAGTAGCAGCAGCGTAAAAGAGGGGTTGGGGTGGGGGTGCACACAATGCAAATAGTCCAGGTAACCATTTGGTTACCTGTTGGGGGTACTGTTGAGAACTGTTGAGAAGCCTTTTTGTCCTAGACTTGGCACTCCGGTACCGCTTGCCATGCAGTAGTAGAGAGAACAGTCTATGACTGGGGTGGCTGGGGTCTTTGACAATTTTTAGGGCCTTCCTCTGACACCGCCTGGTGTAGAGGTCCTGGATGGCAGGCAGCTTAGCCTCAGTGATGTACTGGGCCGTACGCACTACCCTCTGAAGTGCCTTGTGGTCGGAGGCCGAGCAATTGCCGTACCAGGCAGTGATGCAACCGGTCAGGATGCTCTCGATGTTGCAGCTGTAGAACCTTTTGAGGATCTGAGGACCCATGCCAAATCTTTTCAGTCTCCTGAGGGGGAATAGGTTTTGTTGTGCCCTCTTCACAACTGTCTTGGTGTGCTTGGACCATTCTAGTTTGTTGATGATGTGGACACCAAGGAACTTGAAGCTCTCAACATGCTCCACTACAGCCCCGTCGATGAGAATGGGGGCGTGGTCGGTGCTCCTTTTCCTGTAGTCCACAATCATCTCCTTTGTCTTGATCACGTTGAGAGAGAGGTTGTCATTCTGGCACCACCCGGCCAGGTCTCTGACCTCCTCCCTATAGACTGTCATGTCGTTGTCGGTGATCAGGCCTACCACTGTTGTGTCGTCTGCAAACTTAATGATGGTGTTGGAGTCGTGCCTGGCCATGCAGTCGTGGGTGAAAAGGGAGTACAGGAGGGGACTGAGAGCACGCACCCCTGGGGAGCTCCAGTGTTGAGGATCAGCGTGGCAGATGTGTTGCTACCTACCCTCACCACCTGGGGGCGGCCGGTCAGGAAGTCCAGGATCCAGCTGCAGAGGGAGGTGTTTAGTCCCAGGTTCCTAAGCTTAGTGATTGACTTTGAGGGTACTATGGTGTTGAACGCTGAGCTGTAGTCAATGAATATCATTCTCACATAGGTGTTCCTTTTGTCCAGGTGGGAAAGGGCAGTGTGGAGTGCAATAGAGATTGCATCATCTGTGGATCTGTTTGGGCGGTATGCAAATTGGAGTGGGTCTAGTGTTTCTGGGATAATGGTGTTGATGTGAGCCTTTACCAGCCTTTCAAAGCACTTCATGGCTACGGACGTGAGTGCTACGAGTCTGTAGTCATTTCTGAATTTATTTCAGTTGACTGATTTACTTATGTAAACTGTAACTCAGAAAAATTGTTGAATGTTGCGTTTCTATTTTTGTTCAGTATATTTCAGTCTTCTGTGATGTGTATAAAGTGTAATATTGGGATGCAAACACAAAATGTAATACATTTCAATTCTATTTCTGACATGGTACAGGTCTCTTCTCTTTATTAAGCCCATAACCATGTGTGTGAGGTGTCTACTTTTGTCTCAAAGTTGATTTGTTTAAGACTACCCAGAAACACTCTGTGTGACCCTGATTTAGCCCACTGGAGTAATTAACCGTGCCTTCCCAAAACAACACACCAATATAACCCCTGTAAACCATATTGATCTAGTTAGGCCAGGTGTAAGGTGACAACAGCACTCAAGTAAGCCACACACACAGCACATAGGGACAGAGACAGAAAGACACACACACACAGCACATAGGGACAGAGACAGAAAGACACACACACACAGCACATAGGGACAGAGACAGAAAGACACACACACACAGCACATAGGGACAGAGACAGAAAGACACACACACACAGCACATAGGGACAGAGACAGAAAGACACACACACACAGCACAGAGAGGGACAGAGACACATACACACAGCACAGAGAGGGACAGAGACACACACACACAGCACAGAGAGGGACAGAGACACACACACACAGCACAGAGAGGGACAGAGACACATACACAGCACAGAGAGGGACAGAGACACATACACACAGCACAGAGAGGGACAGAGACACATACACAGCACAGAGAGGGACAGAGACACATACACACAGCACAGAGAGGGACAGAGACACATACACACAGCACAGAGAGGGACAGAGACACACACACACAGCACAGAGAGGGACAGAGACACATACACACAGCACAGAGAGGGACAGAGACACATACACAGCACAGAGAGGGACAGAGACACATACACAGCACAGAGAGGGACAGAGACACATACACACAGCACAGAGAGGGACAGAGACACATACACACAGCACAGAGAGGGACAGAGACACATACACACAGCACAGAGAGGGACAGAGACACACACACACAGCACAGAGAGGGACAGAGACACATACACACAGCACAGAGAGGGACAGAGACACACACACACAGCACAGAAAGAGACAGAGACACATACACACAGCACAGAGAGGGACAGAGACACATACACACAGCACAGAGAGGGACAGAGACACACACACAGCACAGAGAGGGACAGAGACACATACACACAGCACAGAGAGGGACAGAGACACATACACACAGCACAGAGAGGGACAGAGACACATACACACAGCACAGAGAGGGAAAGAGACACACACACAGCACAGAGAGGGACAGAGACACACACACAGCACAGAGAGGGACAGAGACACATACACACAGCACAGAGAGGGACAGAGACACATACACACAGCACAGAGAGGGACAGAGACACATACACACAGAACAGAGAGGGACAGAGACACACACACACAGCACAGAGAGGGACAGAGACACATACACACAGCACAGAGAGGGACAGAGACACATACACAGCACAGAGAGGGACAGAGACACATACACAGCACAGAGAGGGACAGAGACACATACACACAGCACAGAGAGGGACAGAGACACATACACACAGCACAGAAAGAGACAGAGACACATACACACAGCACAGAGAGGGACAGAGACACATACACACAGCACAGAGAGGGACAGAGACACATACACACAGCACAGAAAGAGACAGAGACACACACACACAGCACAGAGAGGGACAGAGACACATACACACAGCACAGAGAGGGACAGAGACACATACACACAGCACAGAGAGGGACAGAGACACACACACAGCACAGAGAGGGACAGAGACACATACACACAGCACAGAAAGGGACAGAGACAGAGAGACGCACACACAGCACAGAGAGGGACAGAGACACATACACAGCACAGAGAGGGACAGAGACACATACACACAGCACAGAGAGGGACAGAGACACATACACACAGCACAGAGAGGGACAGAGACACATACACAGCACAGAGAGGGACAGAGACACATACACACAGCACAGAGAGGGACAGAGACACATACACACAGCACAGAAAGGGACAGAGACACATACACAGCACAGAGAGGGACAGAGACACATACACACAGCACAGAGAGGGACAGAGACACATACACACAGCACAGAAAGGGACAGAGACAGAGACACATACACACAGCACAGAGAGGGACAGAGACACATACACAGCACAGAGAGGGACAGAGACACACACACAGCACAGAGAGGGACAGAGACACACACACAGCACAGAGAGGGACAGAGACACATACACACAGCACAGAGAGGGACAGAGACACATACACAGCACAGAGAGGGACAGAGACACATACACACAGCACAGAGAGGGACAGAGACACATACACACAGCACAGAAAGGGACAGAGACACATACACAGCACAGAGAGGGACAGAGACACATACACACAGCACAGAGAGGGACAGAGACACATACACACAGCACAGAAAGGGACAGAGACAGAGAGACGCACACACAGCACAGAGAGGGACAGAGACACATACACACAGCACAGAGAGGGACAGAGACACACACACACAGCACAGAAAGAGACAGAGACACATACACACAGCACAGAGAGGGACAGAGACAGAGAGACGCACACACAGCACGGTGAGGGATAGTGACAGAAACAGAAAGAGACACATACACACATCACAGAGAGGGACAGAGACAGAGACAGAGAGAGAGACACACACAACACAGAAAGAGACAGAGAGACACACACAGCACAGAGAGGGACAGAGACAGAGACAGAGACACATACAACACAGAAAGAGACAGAGAGACACACACAGCACAGAGAGGAATAGTGACAGAGACAGAGAGACACACACAACACAGAAAGAGACAGAGAGACACACACAGCACAGAGAGGGATAGTGACAGAGACAGAGACACACAGTACAGAGAGGGATAGTGACAGAGACAGAGAGACACACACAGTACAGAGAGGGACAGAGAGACACACACAGCACAGAGAGGGATAGTGACAGAGACAGAGAGACACACACAGTACAGAGAGGGATAGTGACAGAGACAGAGAGACACACACAGTACAGAGAGGGATAGTGACAGAGACAGAGAGACACACACAGTACAGAGAGGGATAGTGACAGAGACAGAGAGACACACACAGTACAGAGAGGGACAGAGAGACACACACAGCACAGAGAGGGACAGAGACAGAGACAGAGAGAGAGACACACACAACACAGAAAGAGACAGAGAGACACACACAGCACAGAGAGGGATAGTGACAGAGACAGAGAGACACACACAGTACAGAGAGGGACAGAGAGACATACACAGCACAGAGAGGGACAGAGACAGAGACAGAGAGACACACACAGTACAGAGAGGGACAGAGAGACACACACAGTACAGAGAGGGATAGTGACAGAGACAGAGAGACACACACAGTACAGAGAGGGACAGAGAGACACACACAGTACAGAGAGGGATAGTGACAGAGACAGAGAGACACACACAGCACAGAGAGGGACAGAGACAGAGAGACACACACAGCACAGAGAGGGATAGTGACAGAGACAGAGAGACACACACAGTACAGAGAGGGACAGAGACAGAGAGACACACACAGTACAGAGAGGGATAGTGACAGAGACAGAGAGACACACACAGTACAGAGAGGGACAGAGAGACACACACAGCACAGAGGGATAGTGACAGAGACAGAGAAACACACACAGTACAGAGAGGGACAGAGAGACACACACAGTACAGAGAGGGATAGTGACAGAGACAGAGAGACACACACAGCACAGAGAGAGCCAGAGAGACACACACACAGTACAGATAGAGACAGAGACACACACAGCACAGAGAGGGATAGTGACAGAGACAGAGAGACACACACAGCACAGAGAGAGACAGAGAGACACACACAGTAGAGAGAGAGACAGAGAGACACACACAGTACAGAGAGGGGTAGTGACAGAGACAGAGAGACACGCACAGCACAGAGAGAGACAGAGAGACACACACAGTACAGAGAGGGACAGAGACAGAGAGACACACACAGCACAGAAAGAGACAGAGAGACACACACAGTACAGAGAGGGACAGAGAGACACACACAGTACAGAGAGGGATAGTGACAGAGACAGAGAGAGACACACACAGTACAGAGAGGGATAGTGACAGAGACAGAGAGACACACACAGTACAGCGAGGGACAGAGACAGAGAGACACACACAGCACAGAAAGAGACAGAGAAACACACACAGTACAGAGAGGGACAGAGAGACACACACAGTACAGAGAGGGACAGAGAGACACACACAGCACAGAGAGGGACAGAGACAGAGACAGAGAGATAAGCACGCACACACACCTATACACCACAGGATGTTGGTGGCACCTTAATTGGAGAGAACGGGTTTGTGGTAATGACTGGGGCGGAGTCAGTGGAATGGTATCAAATACTGTACATCAAACACATGGTTTCCAGGTGTTTGATGCCGTTCCATTCTGCTCCGTTCCAGCCATTATTATGAGCCGACCTCCCCTCACCAGCCTCCTGTGGTATACACATACCCTCCAAATATATTTGGACAATGAAGCTACAATTTAAAATTGTATATCTGTGCATTTGCATGTTGGGATTTGAGATCAAATGCTTCATATGAGGCGACAGTATAGAACGTCCCCTTTTATTTGAGGGTGTGTTCATTCAGTGCGTTCAGAAAGTATTCGTACCCCTTATTCCACCCGTTATTGTGTTACAGCCTGAATTCTACATGGGTTCAATAGCTTTTCTTTTGTCACCCATCTACACACATTACCCCCATTATGACAAAGTGAAAACATGTTTCAAGAAATCTTTGCATTTTATCGAAAATGAAATACAGAAATATCTCATTGACATAAGTATTCACACATGTTAGCAGCATCACCGTTGGCAGCAATTACAGCTGTTAGTCTTTCTGGGTAAGTCTCTAAGTGTCACGTTCCTGACCTATTTCTGTTAGTTTGTTATATGTGTTAGTTGGTCAGGACGTGAGTTTGGGTGGGCATTCTATGTTTTCTGTTTCTATGTTGGTTTATTGGGTTGCCTGGTATGGCTCTTAATTAGAGGCAGGTGTTTGGCGTTCCTCTAATTAAGAGTCATATTTAGGTAGGTGTTTTCACAGTGTTCGTTGTGGGTGATTGTCTCC
Organism: Salvelinus fontinalis; assembly: GCF_029448725.1. Lineage (NCBI taxonomy): Eukaryota > Metazoa > Chordata > Actinopteri > Salmoniformes > Salmonidae > Salvelinus > Salvelinus fontinalis. The sequence goes on from NC_074667.1 coordinate 1,956,029, forward strand.
TGTGTATGTCGTTATGCCACACGGGACTGGTTTCGGTTTGTTTGTTCAGTGTTTTTTATGTGTAGGCTTTTTTCCCTGTTCGTGCGTTCTCGTGTGTTATGTGAGTCCGTCGTTCAGATCTGTCTACACCGTTTATTTGTTTTGTTAGTTTATTAGTCAAGTTCGTGTTTTTCTTTAATAAATCATGTCTACAAACTCAGCTGCATTTTGGTTCGATCCCTGCTCCTCCTCTCCTGATGAAGAGGAAGAGGAAAGCCGTTACACTAAGAGTTTTCCACACCTGGTTGTGCAACATTTGCCCATTATTCTTTTCAAATTTCTTCAAGCTCCGTCAAATTGTTGTTGATCATTGCTAGACAACCATTTTTAAGTCTTGCTTTAGATTTTCAAGCGGATTTAAGTCAAAATGTCACACCCTGGCCTCTGTTATATTGATTTTCTTTATTAGTTTAGTTAGGTCAGGGTGTGACATGGGGGATGTTTGTGTGTTTTGTCTAGTTTAGGGTGTGTGTATTGTTTAGGGGGTTTTGTACTATGTATGGGGTTGTGTTCAGTGTAGGTGTTTAGGAAAGTCTATGGTTGCCTGATTTGGTTCTCAATCAGAGACAGCTGTTTATTGTTGTCTCTGATTGGGAGCCATATTTAAGGCAGCCATAGGCTTTAGGTGTTTGTGGGTAATTGGCTATGTCTAACGTTAGTAGCTGTGTGTGCACTTTCGTTTGTAGCTTCACGTTCGTGGTTTATTGTTTTTTGTATTCGTTTGTATAGTGTTCGTTTTGTCTTCATCTCCAATAAAAGAAGATGTATTCATATCACTCTGCGTTTTGGTCCGATCCATGCTCCTCCTCAGACGAGGAGGAGAACGAACGTGACACAAAACTGTAACTCGGCCACTGTTGATAAGCAACTCCAGTGTAGCCTTGTATTGTCCTGCTGAAAGGTGAATTCATCTTCCAGTGTCTGATGGAAAGTAGCCTGAACCAGGTTTTCCTTTGTGATTTTGCCTGTGCTTAGCTCCATTCAGTAGATTTTTTATCCTTAAAAACTCCCCAGTGCTTAATTATTACAAGCATACCCATAACATGATGCAGCCACCACAATGCTTGTAAATATGGAGAGTGGTACTCAATAATGTGTTGTATTGGATTTGCCCCAGACATAACACTTTGTATTTAGGACAAAAAGTGAATTGCTTTGCCACATTTTTGAGTATTACTTTACTTTAGTGCCTTGATGCAAACAGGATGCATGTTTTGGAAAAAAATTTTTTTATTCTTCCTTCTTTTCACTTTGTCAATTAGGTTAATATTGTAGAGTAACTACAATGTTGTTGATCCAACCTCAGTTATCCCCTATCACAGCCATTAAACTCTGTAACTGTTTTAAAGTCACCACTGGCCTCATTGGTAAAGGCCCGTGACTTCCCTTCTGCTCCTTCTTCTCAGAGGTCAATGGTGCATGAAGATCACCAAAGGGTTGAATGCTCAGGGGATTTTTCACGGATCAAATCGTGTAGTTGAGGGTCCTAACTCTTTCGTAACTCATTAACAGTCCTCCTCCACATCACAATTAAGTCGGTCATCCTGGTCTATAACGCACACATGAAGTGTCCACGTATGAATTCATAAATAGACACCAGCTTAATGTGGCGAAGGACTGTCAATGAGTTACGAAAGAGTTATGACCCTCAACTACACGATTTGATGCATACAATTTACCCTGAGGATTCAACTCCATGGTGATCTTCAAGCACCATTGACCTCAGTGAGAAGAAGAAGCAGAAGGTAAGTCATGGGCCTTTACCGGGCAGGGGGGGGGGGGGGGGGGGGGATGAGGCTGGTGCAGGCTATATATCAGCATAATTTTCCAAATGTAGTTTGGACTTTTAGCATATTCACTAACAGTGGTATGGCAGAAGCACACTTTTGAGAACAGCCATAATGATGACGCTACGCTGTCATTGTAATGATGCATCTATTAAGATACCTAAATATGAGCTCTTGCATAGAGACATGAATGCGGTAGATAGATATGCTATGGTTATACTTCAATATTTTTCATTAACGCGGTTGGGACCTGTTATAACACGTTCATGAATGCTTATAGATGTGTAATAATAGTCAAAGTAAACTGTTACCAAATACTATAGTCTTTGAGAACTAACATTCACCAGGAATGAAAGCTGGACAGTCAGGAAGAATAAAAAATTCCCAAAACAATGAATTTAGCAGTATAGATTTTGGTATTATGTTTAAGTAAAAGACCACAGCTTAAGCCATGGCAGAATGCAAAGAATTGCAGGAAATTTGCTTTAAAAAGCAAACGCTTCTCTACACCGACAAGATGGGGGCCACAAAAAATGTATCTGAAATTTAGCCGTGCCGTTGGGCTGACCGCACCCCCTGCCACGCCCCCTGCCATGCCCACCACCTAAGCCTATTTTTTATCCAGAAAAAACCCTGCATGCAAACCTCTCACTATTACCGATAACAGGGGAGATTAGCATTTTGGAGGGGATAATCCATCTCACTCATCATTACTCACGGTTCATTCATGATTATCCGTAATCATGTCCAGAAACACCTTATTTTCTTACTTACAATAAAAGTGACTCCAAAATGACAGAATACATTAGTCATAATTTAGTTCCTATTGGGCAAAATATAATCTGAAATACAACCAAAACCAGCTTCAAATGCATCCAACAGGAATATGGGACCAAATACTACACTTTTGACTACTTTAATACACTATAAGTGAATTTGTCACAATATTTATGACTTCTTCAAATGGGGGGACTAGATACATAAAGTGCTTTCATTTCTAAATGTTAAAACAGATATGTATGAAAACACGCTCAATTAAAAGGTGACATTCAGTATAGAGTAGAGAGCCCCCCCCCCCCCCACCCCAAAAAAAATGTTTCACTGTCCAAATACATATGGAGGTGGGTGTATATGACCATGCATGTTCACACACACACACACACACACACACACACACACCTTCATATCCCTTTATCCTTTTACTGCAGTGGACTAAATCGGGGTCACACAGAGTGTTTCTGGGTAGTCTTAAACAAATCTACTTTCAGACAAAAGTATACACCTCACACACATGGTTAGGGGGTTAAAAACAGAAGACACCTGTACCATGTCAGACATACAGTTGAAATGTATTACATTTTGAGTTTTCATCCCAATATTATACTTTATATACATCACAGGAGACTGAAATATAACAACACTGTTTGACATAGAAACACCAGTTTTTGTTTTGTTATGTTTATTAATGATTATATTATGAAGAATATGAACAACGTTCCACCCACGTTCCACTGCAGGAAAGGGCTGCGTTCCTAAGTGGCAAGGGTGAAAAAGGTTGTTGTCACCCCGTCTTGCCAACCGCTATGGCCATTGTGCTATACAGCACAAACAGATCTGGGACCAGGTTAGCTTAGTTAGGGCTTTATAATGACCAACTCCATAAGTCCTATTACTTAAACAAAGACCCTATAAGTTACAAGACACCACCAGTAAATATATGGAGGGGAGTGTATATGCATGGTCATATACTCCCCCCTCCATATGTATTTGGACAGTATTTTTTTATTTAAATAACAGTAACAAATAATTAAAGAGCAGCAGTAAAATAACAATAGTGAGGCTATATACAGGGGGTACCAGTACTGAGTCAATGTGTGGAGGCACTGGTTAGTCGAGATAATCGAGGTAATATGTACATGTAGGTATAGTTAAAGTGACTATGCATGGATAATAAACAGAGAGTAGCAGCAGCATAAAAGAGGGGGAAGTAAAGGTGGTCTAGAGTTTTTTTCCCTCTGGTTGCACATTTAACATGCAGGTAGAAATGAGGTAAAACGGATTTAAGTTTCCCTGCATTAAAGTCCCCAGCCACTAGGAGCACCGGCCTCTGGATGAGCGGTTTGCTTATGGATGTATACAGCTCATTGAGTGCGGTCTTAGTGCCAGCATCGGTTTGTGGTGGTAAATAGACAGCTACGAAGAATATAGATGAACACTCTCTTGGTGAATAGGGTGGTCTACAGCTTATCATGAGAAAGTCTACCTCAGGCGAGCAAAACCTTGAGACTTCCTTAGATTTCGTGCACCAGCTGTTGTTTACAAATATACATAGACCGCCACCCCTTGTCTTAACAGAGGCCGCTGTTCTATCCTGCCGAAACAGTGTAAAACCCGCCAGCTGTATGTTATTCATTTCGCCGTTCAGCCACGACTCGGTAAAACGGTACGATATACGTGCTCGTAGTTCATCTATTTTATTATCCAGCGATTGTACGTTGGCTAATAGAATTGATGGTAAAGGCAGATTACCCACTCGCCGTCGGATCTTTACAAGGCACCCAGACCTACGTCCCCGATATCTCAATTTCTTTCTCCTGCGAATGACGGGGATGAGGGCCTTGTCGGGTGTCTGGAGTAAATCCTTTGCGTTCGACTCGTTAAAGAATAAAAAGTATTCTTCCAGTATGAGGTGAGTTATCGCTGTCCTGATATCTAGAAGCTCTTTCCATAATAAGAGACAGTGGCAGAAACATTATGTACAAAATAAGTTACAAATAGCGCGAAGAAACACACACAATAGCACAATTGTTTAGGGGACAGTAAAACGGCAGCCATCTCCTTAGGTACCGATGAAATATATTCGAGAAAAACATGTTTATGCTGTTGTCTGTGTTTATACCAGGTTTCAGCTAGTTCGATTGGGTGTCAGGGTAGAAAGAGACACATATTTCACCACTAGGATGAAGAGGAAATCCTATTTGATATTTCCCTTAAGGATGTCTCCACACTTTTCATGAAAATCATTTGAAGTAAAGAGGACATTCAGCAAGAAGCTCTTATCAACTTCCAATGTCCTTCAAGCGTTTACTTTACTGTACTTTAATACTTTAGTAAATTAGACAATAAATGCTAATGTTGTTCCAATGTAACTAAAAACCGTACATAATAAAGCAGGTTATGACAGTGTATCCACCTAATTGTCAAAAGTTTCGATGAGCACAGCCAAACAAAGGAAGTGATGGACTCCACTTCCGCTTTACTTCCCTACTGCAGCACGCCGGTGGCAAACTTGACAGAGTTAATTATTCGAAGGAGTTCATGTATAGAGCATAAAAGTAAAGGAAACAAGTATAAATGTATTTTCATATTGATATTTATTTAATTCAAGTTCACTAACGTTAGCTATACCTACTGGTAGTTGTGTTGTGATAATTACGTCAGTTGTGTTGTCAGAGTTAAGGGCCATCCACCAAGCCAATATCTATAGCGATAAACTATAGGCTACATAACTATAAAGAGGTTGGTGAGCATCCACACCAGAGGAAATCTTATCGTTCTACGGTCTTACACCTGTCAATCAACTGATCAAAGCATTATACTGCACGCTGTAGGCCTATTAATAAGGTGCTAACACAAAACCAATCTTTTCAGGGTGCGTTCAATGTCATAGTGACAACTGTAAATATCACTTCAATGTACACGTAGGCCGAATGAAAAAGAATATAGTAACTCCTATTTAAATGTAGCGATTCAACAACAAACAACATTCAGCCTGCACATCTTCTACAGCATCTCATTGCCTCGTTGCTCAAGTGGTTTGCAAGTGATTTCCATTTTTCTAATGGTTGTCAACTCCTTTGCGTCTTCTCTTTCACTCTGCTCATCTCTCCGTCTGTCCAGTGCAACCGTTTAAAATGCATCCGTGCAACAATGTTATCATAATCAGCCCAAAGTGATCACATTAACACACTTTCTCCCCTTAACTCTCCACGAAATGGATTGTCTATGCTGTAGGCCTGTTTTACATTCAGCAATTAGTAAAAGCAAGCAGGCTTCTTTCCCCAAATAGGCTTTTAGGCTTTGTAAAAAAAAAAAAGAAGATAAAATATGAATGTCCTTGTAAAGGTAGTCATTGTTGTTCTCCCCCTTAGACGAGGAGGAGCATGGATAGGACCAAGATGCGGATTGAGGGAAATAAGCCATCTTTTAATGACAACAGCAAACAAGACACTACAAAACTACAAAACAACAAACGTGACTAACCTTCAACCGTCCATGTGTGGACACAGGAACAAACACCCACAAAACCCCAGTGAAACCCTGGCTGCCTTAGTATGACTCTCAATTAGAGACAAACGATACACACCTGTCTCTAATTGAGAATCATACCAGGCCGAACACAAAAACCCAACCTAGAAATACAAAACATAGACTGCCCACCCAAAACACACGCCCTGACCATAAACACATACAAAAACAACATAAAACAGGTCAGGACCATTACAGTCCTATAGTTTTTGTAGCCTATAGCGCAAAGGAACGTTTTAGTTATTTATCAGACGCTCTTATCCAGAGCTACATACAGGAGCAATTAGGTTGAAGCATTTAAGCGACAGATTTTTCACCTAGACGGCTCAGAACTAGCGACCTTTCGGGTTATTGGCCCAACGCTCTTAACCGCTAGGCTACCTGCCGCTCAGCTGGAAGGGTGAGGCTAGTCATGTGTAGCCCAAGTAATTAAGCTAAATATTAGCTAGATATTAGGTCATTCATTAGCTAAATATTAGGGATATAGGCTAAATATTTACCTGTCAGGGTGCAAGAAAAAAGGTTAAGAGATTATGAAATGTCAGATCTGTGAGTTCCTCCAGGCTGAGTTCTGTGGTCCAGGGGTACGCAAAGCTTCACTATTGATTTGGCCTAGGCCTACGTTTTCAGACAAGATAATTATCACACAATGAGGAATGTATTATTGTTATGAAGTGAGTACACAGTTATTGTCCATAGGCTGTAAACTGCAGTGATGTAGGCTAATAACCGCTCAAACGTTCTGTTTCGTTTCATGCCAAAATAACTGCCTACAGCCTATAGGCCTGATTATGCAACCACTTGGATCAGTTTGCATCTATTATCAACAGTTTAGAACAGGGGTGTCAAACTCATTCCATGGAGGGACTAGTGTCTGCTGCTTTATGTTTTTTCTATTCAATTAAGACCTAGACTACCAGGTGAGGGGAGTTCCTGACTACTCAGTGACCTTAATTCATCAATTAAGACCTAGACAACCAGGTGAGGGGAGTTCCTGACTACTCAGTGACCTTAATTAATCAATTAAGACCTAGACAACCAGGTGAGGGGAGTTCCTGACTACTCAGTGACCTTAATTCATCAATTCAGAACTGGAGTGATAGATGTGCAAAAGATGAATGTGCAAAAGATGAATGTGCAAGTAGATATACTGGGGTGCAAAGGAGCAAAAAAATTATAAATAACAGTATGGGGATGAGGTAGATAGATGGCTGTCTACAGATGGGCTATGTACAGGTGCAGTGATCTGTGAGCTGCTCTGACAGCTGGTGCTTAAAGTTAGTGAGGGAGATATGGGTCTCCAGCTTCAGTGATTTTTGCAATTCATTCCAGTCATTGGCAGCAGAGAACTGGAAGGAAAGGCGGCCAAAGGAGAAATTGGCTTTGGGAGTGACCAGTGAAATAAATCTGCTGGAGTGTGTGCTACGGGTGGGTGCTGCTATGGTGACCAGTGAGCTGAGATAAGGCGGGACTCTACCTAGCAAAGACTTATAGATGACCTGGAGCCAGTGGGTTTGGGGACAAAAGCATACAGGTCGCAGTCGTGGTAGTACATGGGGCTTTGGTGACAAAACAGATGGCACTGTGATAGACTGAATCCAATTAGATGAGTATGGTGTTGGTGTTGGAGGTTATTTTGTAAATGACATCGCCAAAGTCAAGGATCGTCAGGATAGTCAGTTTTACGAGGGTATGTTTGGCAGCATGTGTGAAGGATGCTTTGTAGCGAAATAGGAAGCCGATTCTAGATTTAATTTTGGATTGGAGATGCTTAATGTGAGTCTGGAAGGAGAGTTTACAGTCTAACCAGACACCTAGGTATTTGTAGTTGTCCACATATTCTAAGTCAGAACCGTCCAGAGTAGTGCTGCTGTACGGGCGGGCAGGTGCGGGCAGTGATCGATTGAAGAGCATGCATTTAGTTTTACTTGCATTTAAGAGCAGTTGGAGGCCACGGAAGGAGAGATGTATGGCATTGAAGCTCGTCTGGAGGTTAGTTAACACAGTGTCCAAAGAAGGGCCAGAAGTATTCAGAATGGTGTCGTCTACGTAGAGGTGGATCAGAGAATCACCAGCAGCAAGAGCGACATCATTGATGTATACAGAGAAAAGAGTCGGCCCGAGAATTGAACCCTGTGGTAACCCAATAGAGGCTGACAGAGGTCCGGACAACAGGCCCTCCGATTTGACACACTGAACTCTGTCTGAGAAGTAGTTGGTGAACCAGGCGAGGCAGTAATTTGAGAAACCAAGGCTGTTGAGTCTGCCGATAAGAATATGGTGATTGACAGAGTCGAAAGCCTTGGCCAGGTCGATGAAGACGGCTGCACGGTAATGTCTTTTATCGATGGCGGTTATGATATCATTTAGTACCTTGAGCGTGGCTGAGGTGCACCCGTGACCGGCTCGGAAACTGAAAATGAATACGGCTGCACATTATTGTCTCTTATCGATTGCGATTATGATATTGTTTAGGACCTTGAGCGTGGCTCGGAAACCAGATTGCATAGCGGAGAAGGTACGTGGGATTCAAAATGGTCGTTGATCTGTTTGTTAACTTGGCTTTCGATGACCTTAGAAAGGCAGGGTAGGATAGATATAGGTCTGTAGCAGTTTGGGTCTAGCGTGTCTCCCCCTTTGAAGAGGGGGATGACCGCAGCTGCTTTCCAATCTTTGGGATCTCAGAAGATACGAAAGAGAGGTTGAACAGGCTAGTAATAGGGTTTGCAACAATTTCGGCAGATCATTTTAGAAAGACAGTGTCCAGATTGTCTAGCCCTTCTGATTTGTAGGGGTCCAGATTTTGCAGCTCTTTCAGAACATCAGCTATCTGGATTTGGGTGAAGGAGAAATGGGGGAGGCTTGGGAAAGTTGCTGTGGGGGGGGTACTGGGCTGTTGACCGGGGTAGGGGTAGCCAGATGGAAAGCATGGCCAGCCGTAGAAAAATGCTTATTAAAATTATCGGTGGTGAGTTATAGGTGGTGAAAGTGTTTCATAGCCTCAGTGCAGTGGGCAGCTGGAAGGAGGTGCTCTTTTTCTCCATGGACTTTACAGTGTCCCAGAACTTTTTGGAGTTTGTGCTGCAGGATGCAAATTTCTGTTTGAAAAAGCTAGCCTTTGCTCTCCTAACTGCCTGTGTATATTGGTTCCTAACTTCCCTGAAAAGTTGCATATCGCGGGGGCTATTTGATGCTAGTGCAGTATGCCACAGGATGTTTTTGTGCTGGTCAAGGGCAGTCAGGTCTGGAGTGAACCACGGGCTACATCTGTTCCTGGCTCTAAATTTTTTGAATGGGGCATGCTTATTTAAGATTGTGAGGAAAGCACTTTTAAAGAATAACCAGGCATCTTCTACTGATGGAATGAGATCAATATCCTTCCAGGATACCCGGGCCAGGTCGATTAGAAAGGCCTGCTCGCTGAAGTGTTTTAGGGAGTGTTTGACAATGATGAGGGGTGGTCGTTTGACCGCAGACCCATTACAGATGCAAGCAATGAGGCAGTGATCGCTGAGATCCTGGTTGAAGACAGCAGAGGTGTATTTGGAGGGCAGGTTGGTTAGGATGATATCTATGAGGGTACCTGTGTTTACGGATTTGGGGTTGTACCTGGTAGGTTCATTGATCATTTGTGTGAGATTAAGGGCATCAAGCTTAGATTGTAGGATGGCCGGGGTGTTAAGCATGTCCCAGTTTAGGTCACCTAACAATCCCTTCCCTTCGGTTACAGAAGTCAACAAATGAGAGGGCCTGGGGAATGGGAGTGGAGCTAGGCACTGCAGGGCCTGGATTAACCTCTACATCACCAGAGGAGGAGTAGGATAAGGGTATGGCTAAGGGCTATACGAACTGGTTGTCTAGTACGTTCGGGACAGAGAGTAAAAGGATGAGGTTTCTGGGCACGGTAGAATAGATTCAATGCATAATGTACAGACAAAGGTATGGTAGGATGTGAATACAGTTGAGGTAAACCTAGGCATTGAGTGACGATGAGAGAGGTATTGTCTCTAGAGACATCAATTAAACCAGGAGAAGTCACCGCATGTGTGGGGGGTGGGACAAGAGGGTTAGCTGAGGCATATTGAGCAGGCCTGGAGGGGCTACAGTGAAATAAGACAATAATCACTAACCAAAACAGCAATGGACAAGGCATATTGACATTAGGGAGAGGCATGCGTAGCCGAGTGATCATGGGGTTCAATGAGTAGCTGGACGGGCTGGAGACACGGCGATTCAGACAGTTAGCGGGCCAGGGCTAGCAGGCTAGCAGAAGGGCCTTAGAGGGATGTCGCGGCGGAAGAAGTCTGTTGTTGTATTCCTCTCATACGGTTACTTCGGCAGACCAGTCGTGATGGATCAGCAGGTGTCCGTTTAGTAAAAGGGTCCAGGCCAATTGGCAAAATAGGTATTGTAGCCCAAGGAGTGACTGATGGTCCTCTTCAGCTAGCCGGGAGATGGGCCTAGCATAGGCTAGCTCCAGGTTAATTGGTGAAAATATGGGCTTCTACTTTCCAACTCCCCGCCCGTTCTTAATGCTATAGTACGTAGCTAATTTCACATTCAGCAAGCAAAAGCAAGCGTGCATCTCTCCTCCAATAGGCTGTTAGTTAAGAAAAACGAGGCTTGGCGTCTCATGAGCATGTGTTGTAGCCTTTTTGTAGCCGGAGTACATGTGTTACATCACCGACAGCTGACTGTAGGCCTCTACGTATAAAGAGTCTTTTGAGAGGTTTGCAGCGATAACATTACAACTAGCACCAACATCTAGCTGAAATCTGACAGCCTTTTTATTGACCAGCACGGTTGCAAAGTAAGCTGCATTGGGGTCTGTGACTTTCTCCTGTACCACGTTGATGGTCTCGGACTTTGGCCCTAGCGTGACGCAGAGAACATCCCCATGCGAGTCAGCTGAGGCATTTTCCATTGCCAGGACGTTGTTTCTCTTGCGGGTACCTGCACTTTTGCAAACAGTAGAGAAGGGATTGTTAAATGATTGTTAAATGCAGGGCAATTTTTCTTTTATGTTTCCGTCCACGGTCTTGTATAATACTCTGTGAGCGTGTTCCTCTGTGGCGTCTCCTCTCCTCTCTCTCTCTGTCTCTCTTTCTGCATTACTGCAGCACTGCTACAGGGCCCTACACTTATACTGTATGGCTTAGCTCTCTGTCTAGCAGGGTGGGGCTCAATTCAGATCTGTGGAATTGACTCCCATTCAACTCAATTCAGAACTGTGGAATTGACTCCCATTCAACTCAATTCAGAACTGTGGAATTGACTCCCATTCAACTCATAAGTTAAAATTCTATTGAATTGCCTACACCCCACAGAATTTGAGTTTGAGTGACAGGTAGTATAATTTCAGTGCAATTCAATTCCACTCAGTCATAGAACATTAGAGTTTCATTGAATCTAAATGGTCACACTTCCAGATAAAGAATATATCACTTTTCTCTAGAAACAATGTTCGTAGACTCTTTTAGCCTTAGTGCTTAGAATAGACCATTACATTTCCACCAACCATTTCACTTGTTTGGCTCCTTTCTCCCTCTCTCTTAGCAAATTACGGGCCAGTCTATGGGCCAAATGTCCCCTTCCAAAACTCGAAAGAAGCTAACACCTGCGAAGTCATGATTTGTCAAAAAAAAACTGTGATGAAAAATCCAAGTGCCGGAACTACTGCTGCTCGTTATCTCACGCACCCCGTTGTGTCACGACAGATCTACGGTAAGTAAGGACTAGATTCTATCAAATCCACACTAGCCAACACCCGCATAGCGCTTGTTTTGGCGGTGTCGGAGGTGGAACTGCATTAGAGCAGTCAAATCCACAAGCGGCCCGTGCATTAGCTTATCGCGGATGCCAAACATTGGATGCAACTAAACCATCCGATTTGTATAATCCGACGAATCCCATGCAGCCGAGTTAGAATCTCATGCAGCCGAGTTAGAATCCCATGCAGCCGAGTTAGAATCCCATGCAGCCGAGTTAGAATCCCATGCAGCCGAGTTAGAATCCCATGCAGCCGAGTTAGAATCCCATGCAGCCGAGTTAGAATCCCATGCAGCCGAGTTAGAATCCCATGCAGCCGAGTTAGAAGCTCATGCAGCCGAGTTAGAAGCTCATGCAGCCGAGTTAGAATCCCATGCAGCCGAGTTAGAATCCCATGCAGCCGAGTTAGAATCCCATGCAGCCGAGTTAGAAGCTCATGCAGCCGAGTTAGAATCCCATGCAGCCGAGTTAGAATCCCATGCAGCCGAGTTAGAATCCCATGCAGCCGAGTTAGAATCTCATGCAGCCGAGTTAGAAGCTCATGCAGCCGAGTTAGAATCCCATGCAGCCGAGTTAGAATCCCATGCAGCCGAGTTAGAATCCCATGCAGCCGAGTTAGAATCCCATGCAGCCGAGTTAGAATCTCATGCAGCCGAGTTAGAAGCTCATGCAGCCGCGTTATAAATTCAAACACTCAAATTCCTCCAGAAAGTAGTCTCTCTACCTAAATGTTCTCCCACTGAGCTTTGATAGCACTAGCTAAATTCAGGACGGCAATGTTGTTGTGAGCTGTAGCAACACGTTTACAGTTGTCCATAGCTGTATCTTTCCAAAAATATGCAGTAGCAAAGATGATCTATGAACTGACCAGAGAAGCTCCGATTCTGTTATTGACAGAAACCTGTGACATGACAGACCAATCAGGACTCATCTCTCCGTATGTCCAGCCCTGCATTATCTCAGCCAATCATGGCTAGCCAGGAAGGATCGTGTCCTTTTTCCTATATAGCTCAGTGTTTTCTCCTTGGCTAAACTAGGCTTGTAGTTTAACATTTTTATTCATATTTACAAATCACATACACGTTTATTATTAAAGGCACGTCAAAGTTCAAATGTTCAAGAAGACATTTAAGTTAGTTTCTACTGTGAAGTAGGAACTAACGGCAAATGCCCAGCTTCCTGAATCCCGTACCAATTGGCAGCCAAGCATCGATCACCACGACAACGGCATTCAAATAAAACCCGCAATATTTATAGAAAATGTGTATCAAGCTCATCCCCGTCCATCACTTTACCACCATGAAGTTCATCATAACATGTTTCATCTATGAACTCCTAACGCGTCTCCATGTCGTAGTGGTAGTACAACATAGCAGATCATCACATGACTCCAAGTTCACGTTGACATGATGATTTATTATATCAACATGTCCACCGCAATTGTCGCATCATCAACTTCACAAACGCAAAAAGAATCCTACGAAAGTCGAACGAACAAAATTGTCCGTCGACATTTATGAAATTGCACTGACACTTCGTGTTTCCGTCCCACCTATGGTGATTTTTATACGGCGTGACCTTACTCGCATAAACACTGTGGATGGAAACATGGTTAAACACTGTGGATGGAAACATGGTTACTGTCAATAGATGACTACGTAGCTTCCACTTAGCCAGAATTCCCACGCAAAAAAACAGAGCAGAACGACAGTTATCTAACAAGACGACTCGCGTCTGCCATAAATACGCTGAAGACGAATACAAACTGCTTATTCATAGCTCCTCGGCTGCTATAATTAGTGTGGTGCACTCCGGTTTAGGGGCTAGGAGTTAGGGAAGTGGTGGGGAGGCAGGGTGACCTCTTGACCCTGTGGATTCTACAGATTGGCAGACAGCCTCTGAAAGAGTGTGTGTTTCTGGCCGACCTGGGTTCCAATACTATTTGAAATCAAATCAAGTACTTTAGCTGGGATTGACTGAGTTTGCCAGTTGAAATGGAACTAATGAAAAAGTCCCATCCAACTGGCACCCCAAGCAGGCTAAAACAAACACAAAGATTTCAAATAGTATTTGAACCCATGTCTGATAAGTGGGGACTGGCTGTCCAGGCCCTCATAGGACACAGCGGTATGTATGTGTTAGAATGTGTGTGTGTGTGGATCTGGCTGGGGCTGTCTGGCTTGGACAGAGTGGGGACGGTCGTACACACGGGACCTCTTCTAGAGCCGGAGGAGGATGAAACTAAAAGCACAAAAGAACTCCCGGGACACACATCACACTGGAGAAAACATTTAAGAGGCATGGCATGCATGCTCAAACACACACACGCACACACATGCACACACACACACACATACACACACACACACAATGAGGGGAGAATGATCCATGCCGGCAAGAGTAGAAAGACAGACACAAATACACATCTACACATAATGTACACATACTGTACACATCTACACATACTGTACACACTGTACACGTCTACACATACTGTACACATCTACACCTACGGTACACAATGTACACATCTACACATGCTGTACACATATGTGCATACTGTACACTGTACACATACTGTACACATACTGTACACAATGTACACATCCACCCATACTGTACACATATATATACACTGTACACATCTACACACAATGTACACACTGTACACATCTACACATACTGTACACATCTGCATATACTGTACACACTGGACACATCTATATACACTGTACACATCCACCCATACTGTACACACTGTACACATCTACACATAATGTACATATACTGTACACATCTACACATACTGTACACATCTATATATACTGTACACATCCACTCATACTGTACACACTGTACACATCTACACATAATGTACATATACTGTACACATCTACACATACTGTACGCATCTATATATACTGTACACATCCACTCATACTGTACACATCCACACGTATTATGCACACTGTACACATCTACACATACTATACACATCTATACAAACTGTACACATTTACACATACTGTACACACCTACACATACTATACACATCTATACAAACTGTACACGTTTACACATATTGTAAACACCTACACACACTGTACACATCTATACATACTGTACACACATACACACGCTGTACACATCTACACACACTGTACACATTTACACATACTGTACACATTTACACATGCTGTACACACCTACACACACTGTACACATCTACACACACTCTACACATACTGTACGCACCTACACACACTGAACACCTCTACACACACTGAACACATCTACACACACTGTACACATCTACACACACTGTACACATCTACACACACTGTACACCTCTACACACACTGTACACACATACACACACTGTACATATCTACACACACTGTACACATCTACACACACTGTACACATCTACACACACTGTACACATCTACACACACTGTACACATCTACACACACTGTACACATCTACACACACTCTACACATACTGTACACACCTACACACACTGTACACATCTACACACACTCTACACACACTGTACACATCTACACACACTGTACACATCTACACACACTGTACAGATCTACACACACTGTACACATCTACACACACTCTACACATACTGTACACACCTACACACACTGTACACATCTACACACACTCTACACACACTGTACACATCTACACACACTGTACACATCTACACACACTGTACACATCTACACACACTGTACACATCTACACACACTGTACACATCTACACACACTCTACACATACTGTACACACCTACACACACTGTACACATCTACACACACTCTACACACACTGTACACATCTACACACACTGTACACATCTACACATACTGTACACATCTACACACACTGTACACATCTACACACACTGTACACACCTACACACACTGTACACATCTACACACACTCTACACATACTGTACACATCTACACACACTGTACACATCTACACACACTCTACACATACTGTACACACCTACACACACTGTACACATCTACACACACTGTACACATCTACACACACTCTACACATACTGTACACACCTACACACACTGTACACATCTACACACACTCTACACATACTGTACACATCTACACACACTGTACACATCTACACACACTGTACACATCTACACACACTGTACACATCTACACACACTGTACACATCTACACACACTCTACACATACTGTACACATCTACACACACTGTACACATCTACACACACTGTACACATCTACACACACTGTACACATCTACACACACTCTACACATCTACACACACTCTACACATACTGTACACACCTACACACACTGTACACATCTACACACACTCTACACATACTGTACACATCTACACACACTGTACACATCTACACACACCGTACACATCTACACACACTGTACACATCTACACACACTCTACACATACTGTACACACCTACACACACTGTACACATCTACACATACTGTACACACCTACACACACTGTACACATCTACACACACTCTACACATACTGTACACATCTACACACACTGTACACATCTACACACACTGTACACATCTACACCCACTGTACACATCTACACACACTGTACACATCTACACACACTCTACACATACTGTACACATCTACACACACTGTACACATCTACACACACTGTACACATCTACACACACTGTACACATCTACACACACTCTACACATACTGTACACACCTACACACACTGTACACATCTACACACACTCTACACATACTGTACACACCTACACACACTGAACACCTCTACACACACTGAACACATCTACACACACTGTACACATCTACACACACTGTACAACTCTACACACACTGTACACCTCTACACACACTGTACACCTCTACACACACTGTACACACATACACACACTGTACACCTCTACATACCTCTACACACACTGTACACCTCTACACACACTGTACACACATACACACACTGTACAACTCTACACACACTGTACACCTCTACACACACTGAACACATCTACACACACTGTACACCTCTATACACACTGTACACACATACACACACTGTACAACTCTACACACACTGCATACCTCTACACACACTTTATACCGCTACACACACTGTACACATCTACACATGAACGGAAAAGGAGGACAAACTATGTATTTTGCCTAACTGTAAATATTCTATTTTAGTCTAGTTGCTGGATGACAATTAAACACAAAAACAAAGTTTCAAATAAGGAGTAGGGATTGTGAAAAATGAAATTCACATGAACACCACTATGCCTACTCCACACATGCCCTACTACAGTAGCTATGTTGGTCTATTGTACTTCAAACTATGTGTGTAGGCAGGTTGCTTAGGATTCAAACCTTCTCAAACAGCCTCCTTCAAACTCTGTGATGTAACACAATCAGATCAAGCCCTAGTATGTGACTCCTGAGAAGCAGCTGACTAGTAGAAACGTGTGTGTTGGAGTAGGGTTAGAACAAAATCCTACAGGAGGATAGCTCTTCAAAGGGAGGGTTGCCCCCCCCCCCCCCTGCAAACTGTCCAAACATTCACAGGTAACATGAACCGTCAACATACTGAGTACTGACCCGAACACAATTCGGCCCATGACCCACGCTCCACAGTAGCTTCCAGGGGTCACCAAGGTGGCTGCCCAGTGACCAAGCCATGGAGCCATGGAGCCACCGCCACAACCCCCAGCCATCACTGTCGTGCCTCCCAGGCTTGTGAGAACCTCTCCCGGGGCCTTCCGAGACTGACTGTGTGCTCTCTTCCACCATTCCCAGGTTTATTTATGGAAGGTGCAGTTTGTCATATTTTTCCATAGCGTAATTTCTACCCTATAAATACATCCCGTAAAGCTGCAGGGCATGTCTATCTGTCCCGGACAACGGTCAGACCTCTCTCTCGCTCTCTCTCTCCAAATATTTCAGCTATGACAAATATAGTGTAATCTCTGTGGCGATGGGAATCCATTGGATAACCAATGTCTTTATTTGAAATCCAGCCTAGAGAAAAAGACAAGAGTTTCCATGCTAAGCCATCTTGAGTTTTGACCCATTTTTCCATTGGCATGGATAGCTAAGACGACAGTTGAACTCTGGAGATGTAGCTGCCAGATCCCTGCAAAATGACCTCCAGCAGGCCACAAATGTGCATGTGTCAACATATGGTCTCACAAGGAGTCTGAGGATCTCATCTCGGTACCTAATGGCAGTCAGGCTACCTCTGGCGAGCACATGGAGGGCTGTGCGGCCCCACAAAGAAATGCCACCCCACACCATGACTGACCCATCGCCAAGCCGGTCATGCTGGAGGATGTTGCAGGCAGCAGAACGTTCTCCACGGCGTCTCCAGACTCTGTCACGTCTGTCACATGTGCTCATGTGCTCAGTGTGAACCTGCTTTCATCTGTGAAGACCACAGGGCGCCAGTGGCGAATTTGCCAATCTTGGTGTTCTCTGGCAAATGCCAAACGTCCTGCACGGTGTTGGGCTGTAAGCACAATCCCCACCTGTGGATGTCGGGCCCTCATACCACCATTATTGAGTCTGTTTCTGACCGTTTGAGCAGACACATGCACATTTGTGGCCTGCTGGAGGTCATTTTGCAGGGCGCTGGCAGTGCACCTCCTTGCACAAAGGCGGAGGTAGCTGTCCTGTTGCTGGGTTGTTGCCCTCCTATAGCCTCCTCCACGTCTCCTGATGTACTGGCTTGTCTCCTGGTAGTGCCTGCATGCTCTGGACACTACGCTGACAGACACAGCAAACCTTTTTGCCTCAATTCGCATTGATGTGCCATCCTGGATGAACTGCACTACCTGAGCCACTTGTGTGGGTTGTAGACTCCGTCTCATGCTACCACTAGAGTGAGAGCACGGCCAGCATTCAAAAGTGACAAAAACATCAGCCAGGAAGCATAGGAACTGAGAAGTGGTGTGTGGTCACCACCTGCAGAATCACTCCTGTTTTGGGGGGTGTCTTGCTAATTGCCTATAATTTCCACCTTTTGTCTATTCCATTTGCACAACAGCATGTGAAATTTATTGTCAATCAGTGTTGCTTCCTAAGTGGACAGTTTGATTTCACAGAAGTGTGATTGACTTGGAGTTACATTGTGTTGTTTAAGTGTTCCCTTTATTTTTTTGAGCAGTGTATATTTCCACATTATGAAGTTGGAATAATACTGTGAAATTTTGAAAATTATGGTAATTTAGCATCAGAGCTGTTTAAAAATACCACCTGAAACGTCAACTTCAGAGTTTTGACCTGCATGGTGACATCATCAGGCGGTAAAATAGTTAGTCGACCAATGGGAAAGAGAGCTCCAAACCTCTCTGCCAACAACAGCGAGACATTTCTCTTTGCTAAGAAACTATTTTTGTGTCTTTTTGACCATTTTACGTGAAAACAATCACAGTAAGTTACTTCATTCTTACCCAGAAAAGATTTGATGTTGAGATAAAAATGGCTGCATTGGACCTTTAAAAGCCTTGTTGACAGGAAGCCAATGAGACAGAAAGCTATATGAAGAATGTATGGGTCTTGGGTATGGGTATACTTTGAGCTATATGGATCATTTAATACAGCGAATAGCTTCACGTTGATATATGACACTGGTAAGATACGATCATTTGTTCCTCTGTCAGACGTTCCTACATAATGTCAACGCAACAGAAAAAAAAATATGTGAAAAAACAATGATATGGGTATTTGCAGTACTCTCAGCTATTTGGATGGATCATTTAGTGTAAGGAATAGTTTTATTTTGGCAGACATAAGGACACTGTAAAGACAGGCCACTGTCAGCCTCCAGATTGCATGGCTACATTCCAATACCCTTCCCAGTTAGAATGCATACCCAACAGGGTACTTCCTTCTATGCGGTAGGGGGACATTGGACCACAGCCGTTATCAGTAGGGTTACTCATCAGTATACATTCAACAACAAACTCAAATTGAGCCTATATCACAAAACAGCCAGATTCTCTTTTCCCATGTCTCCTACACACTCCTAGTTCATTTGAGAAAATACGCCTAAACCTTTAAGTTAACGGATTGGCTGACTTCATCAGGACTGGGAAATTGGCTACTGCTTCCCTAATGACTCAAACACTTCACTGGTAACAGAAACTGAAGGGGACAACACAGCAAAACACACACACACGCACACACACACACACGCGCACACGCACACGCACCCACACACACACACACACACACACACACACACACACACACACACACACACACACACACACACACACACACACACACACACACACACACACACACACACACACACACACACACACACACACACATCAATCAAATAACCATTCCAACACTGTGTCGGTTTTGGTATTGTCAATGGCCATCATCATACTCAAGCCAATGTCAAACGCATGTACAAGTCAGGTGTTACTTTACAAGTAAGTAGCAGCTTCCGTTCCAAATATAGAAAATCAACCAGAAAATCAATATCTTCCCAGAATATCCCCACAAACAGTGCGTAACTCCACTATCAACCTAAAGCCCACACTCTCAACCTAAAGCCCCCACTCTCAACCTAAAGCCCACATTCTCAACATAAAGCCCACACTCTCAACTGAAAGCCCAAACTCTCAACTGAAAACCCACACTCTCAACTGAAAGCCCACACTCTCAACCGAAAGCCCACACTCTCAACCTAAAGCCCACACTCTCAACCTAAAGCCCACACTCTCAACCTAAAGCCCACACTCTCAACCTAAAGCCCACACTCTCAACCTAAAGCCCACACTCTCAACCTAAAGCCCACACTCTCAACCTAAAGCCCACACTCTCAACCTAAAGCCCACACTCTCAACCTAAAGCCCACACTCTCAACCTAAAGCCCACACTCTCAACCAAAAGCCCCACTCTCAACCTAAAGCCCACACTCTCAACCTAAAGCCCACACTCTCAACCTAAAGCCCACACTCTCAACCTAAAGCCCACACTCTCAACCTAAAGCCCACACTCTCAACCTAAAGCCCACACTCTCAACCTAAAGCCCACATTCTCAACATAAAGCCCACACTCTCAACCTAAAGCCCACACTCTCAACCTAAAGCCCACACTCTCAACCTAAAGCCCACACTCTCAACCTAAAGCCCACATTCTCAACCTAAAGCCCACACTCTCAACCTAAAGCCCACATTCTCAACCTAAAGCCCACACTCTCAACCTAAAGCCCACACTCTCAACCTAAAGCCCACACTCTCAACCTAAAGCCCACACTCTCAACCTAAAGCCCACACTCTCAACCTAAAGCCCACACTCTCAACCTAAAGCCCACACTCTCAACCTAAAGCCCACACTCTCAACCTAAAGCCCACACTCTCAACCTAAAGCCCACATTCTCAACCTAAAGCCCACACTCTCAACCTAAAGCCCACACTCTCAACCTAAAGCCCACATTCTCAACCTAAAGCCCACACTCTCAACCTAAAGCCCACACTCTCAACCTAAAGCCCACACTCTCAACCTAAAGCCCACACTCTCAACCTAAAGCCCACACTCTCAACCAAAAGCCCCACTCTCAACCTAAAGCCCACACTCTCAACCTAAAGCCCACACTCTCAACCTAAAGCCCACACTCTCAACCTAAAACCCACACTCTCAACCTAAAGCCCACACTCTCAACCTAAAGCCCACACTCTCAACCTAAAGCCCACACTCTCAACCTAAAGCCCACACTCTCAACCGAAAGCCCACACTCTCAACCTAAAGCCCACACTCTCAACCTAAAGCCCACACTCTCAACCTAAAGCCCACACTCTCAACCTAAAGCCCACATTCTCAACCTAAAGCCGAAAGCCCACACTCTGAACCAAAAGCCCACACTCTCAACCTAAAGCCCACACTCTCAACCTAAAGCCCACATTCTCAACCTAAAGCCGAAAGCCCACACTCTCAACCGAAAGCCCACACTCTCAACTGAAAGCCCAGTTTAGTGTTGTTGTCCCAACAACATTCTGGCATTTAGAATGACATAGATTCACATGGGAGCCTAATTCCATAGAAATAGAATTATTAGAACGGGCAAAGCCCCTTAGAAGACGCTCATTGACTTGAATTGGGGTGCCCGTTCTAGTAAATCTATAACTATGGTTAAGACTTCTCACAGTCGTAGCCCCTTGCCGGTCATTAAGGGGTCTTAGGGAGCGAGGAGGTACACATCCCCCTGTATCCCAAAAACCACCCATTTCTCCTGGATTGTGCAATTGTTCACTACTCCCCACAGATGTAATGGTGTGTGCTAGAAGGAGTATCCACCATATTTATTATACAAGGCATTTTCCTTCCATGAATCCATGAAGGGAAGGGAAAAAGTACACACCTTGGAAGAAAGAAGGGAACAAGTGCACACTTTGGGAGAAATGGGAGATTATTGGGACGCAGACCTCTCTCTGTTTGTTTGAACGGGGCAGTACAGATGTAGGATCTTCATTTGAGACACTTTACTACAGCAGGAAAATAACGCAACAAAAGGAAACGTGAATTACTATGTGGATTATAATTAATGAACATGTGTTTAGGGGTTGGTAGATTTTTTTACAAGAGAAAATCAAGTCTGAAATGTCAAAGTGGAAATTACGAACTTCAGAAGTCTTTTAAACCCTACAAGCGGGTGATCAAATTAAGATCCTACATCTGTGGCGGAAGTGGTAGGTGGCGTTACACACTAAGCAAACACACTGAATTGGCATTGTTGTTCATTCATATAGAGGCCAGACAAGGAGTATTCTCAGCTGGCTGCGTTTGTTGTTTAAAACACCCTGTGATGCGTGTTGAGATTCCAAGGTCTTTCAGTCATGGGAGCAAGAGAAGCATCAATGGGAAACTTGTGATGAGGGATGAATGACAATGAATGAATGGACAGATAGATAGTCAGCTGGTGCTGTGGTTTACAAAGTTGTGAATCAGTGGGCGGCAACGCAAGCATTTCGCTACACCCGCAAAAACATCTGCCAAACACGTGTACGTGACCAATACATTTGATTTGATTTGTCACAAGATAGTGATAGTCAGGGACATTTGAGATATAAGCATATATATTTTAAACTGCCCTCTATGGCCAGTGTCAGTTGATATCCTCACTGCAATCTAACACTGAGGCCGTGTTCATGCATCTAGAGTGCCTTGGCTTTTAGAAGAATATCTGCATTTTGAGTCTGGGAGGGTTGGAATAACGGAACTTGAATTTAGCACCTCCACCTGATCCAGCGAGCTCACAGACAGTGTGACTCTGACTCCCTAACACCTTTATCACAGTTAACCCCCCTCTCTTCTCTTCCCGGACTCTTTTCAAGTAGAGATTGCCCTTTGGCCAATGTCCTTGGAGTTTCAGCCCTCCGGCAACGAGCTCACACTACATGAGATGTCTCAGAGTGACGTTGTAGATCATCACTACTGAGAGCCT